>NC_091977.1:478680353-478777097 GCF_044704955.1 Pristiophorus japonicus | reverse complement strand
TGCCTTATAGAATCATAGAATGGTTACAGCATCGAGGCCATTCAACCTGTGCCGGCTCTCCAAGAGCACTTCAGCTAGTCTTACTCCCCTGCCCTTTCCCTGTAGCCCTGCAATTTTATTTCCTTCAGATACTTATCCAATTCCCCTTTGAAAGCCATGATTGAGTCTGCCTCCTCCACCCTTTCAGGCAATGCATTCCAGATCCTAACCACTCGCTGTGTTTTAAAAAAAAAAAAAAATAATTTCTCCTCGTGTCACCTTTGTTTCTTTTGCCATTAAACACAGTACAGGTATCAACATCATCTTGGCTCCCAACCTTGAGCTATATTTTGAACAACTCATTGAGCAGGACAGCTCAGTAGGCATTCTAAGAGCAATTTGTGACATTGCCAAGTGACTCATCTGGATCCTTGCCTGGACTGAGTTTGATGCTCATTTTGTTTTTGTGTTACTGAACCTTCAAATTATTGGAAGCGTGTCTGTAAATATTGCTGGTCTACTCAGTTGGGCTGTTGATAAACCCTTTGATTTGTTGAATATAGCTCTCTTTTCCCCCTTCCCATTCAATTTGTACTGCTGCTGTTTAAAGAATGCCAAATAGATTTAGTATCTCTGCTTCTCCAAAATAGCTTTGTTGGTACTTGTAAGAACAGATGGTAGAATAGTGGGCACTGGAGACCAAATGTTGACATTTGACCAGCTTTATGATCCTTGGTAACAATTTATCCCCTAGTTAAAGGAGTGGAATTCCTTAATTGGCAGCAATATGCAATATTATTCTAATGCCAGTGTTATACCAATTAGAATGTGCTTCTTGTGTTGTGGTACCATATTAAAGCCTCTCTCCCTTCTTAAATGAGAGGAGAGGAATGAGCTTTTTTTATTCCAGAAAGTACACTCATTCCATTCAGAGTCTCCTTGTAGGCTTGGCTGAGTTTGGGGAAATCGTGGCACAGCATTACTTTGCTGAAAGTCACTTTTTAAAGAGTTGAGTATCTCTGCTTTCCTGGTTTTAATCTGGATAATCTTTGTCTGCTTGCCTTTATTCAGTTGCAATCCTTAGACACTATCCTTGTAGTGCAGTGAATTAAGTTAAGAGTGTCCATTTTTTAATCTCAAGATTTCTTGAGGTTATAGCCATCAACCCCAGCTGAAGGCGTCTAATCTTTTGCAGTTGATTGGTGGGAGTTGCATGGGTGGTTCTAGGTTGGAGGAGAAAGGAGAGACTGAAGGAGGTAAGGAGTTCTACTGTTTTGAGATTTTGTCATAGAATGAATTTGGAGTAGGAAACTGCCATAATTCTTGATTTCAACACTTGGATCGAAATGGGAAGAAGAGGTGGTGATGGTGTATTTGAGAAGAAATACTGGCCATGGGAATTGCAAAAAGATAGAGGAAGACGCAGTTTATGGAGAAGAGCATCAGAGGCTCTATTTTGTTTAGGCCAACGGAGTGACATTGGGTTAGCCCAGTGCCACCAGGACAAATATCTACAATATCTCACCACTACCTCTCCCAACCCGTAACTGCCTCTGTGCTATCAGACCAGTCTTTGATGAGACACATTTTCTTCCAATTAAACATTGGCAAGATCAAAGCCATTGTCTTCGGCTCCTGCCACAAACTCTGTTCCCTAGCCACCGATTCCATCCCCCTTTCAGGCCAATATCTCTGGCTGAACCAGATTGTCTGTCTCTTTCTCGCAACTCTGTGCTATTTGTTCCGAAGCTGAGTTTCCGACCCCATTTCCTCTCCATTACAAAGGGCCGCCTACTTTGTAATATCGCCTGTCTTCGCCCCGTCTTTTGTTACCTTTAGACTCAACTATGCATATGCTTTCTTGGCTGGCCTTCCATTTTCCACCCTCCATAAACTTAAGTTCACCCAAAACTCTGCTGCCTGAATCCTAGCCTGCACCAAATCCCGTTCACCCATCACCCTATGCTAGCTGATCTACATTGGCTTCCGTTCCACTAATGGTGCAATTTAAAAATTCTAATCCTTGTGTTCAAATACCTCCATGGCCCCGAGCCTCTGTCTGTGTAGCCTTCTCCAATCATACAGCCCTCTGCATTCCTCTAGTTCTGGCCTCTTGTGCAATCTTTACTTTGTTTTCTGCACCGTTGGTGGCCGTGCCTTCAGCCGTCTAGACCCAAAGCTCTGGAATTTCCTCCCCAAACGTCTTTGCTTTTCTACCCCTCTCTCCTTTTAAGGTGCAGCTTAAAATATATCTCTTTGGTCAAACGATTTGTCACCTCTCCTAGGCCCCAAGTTTCCACATGATTTGCTCCTGATTTTTAGGAGCAACTGGTGGAGAACGGAGTATCTTAGAAATCGGAATTCTCTACATTTAAGTTTTCTGCAGTTCTAGTCAGGTAGAACAGTTTCACTTTTGAACAGAATTTTTTTTTCAAAAGGGGGCGTGTCCGGCCACTGACGCCTGATTTGAAAGTTTCCACAGTGAAAACGTACTCCAAACTAACTTAGAATGGAGCAAGTGAAGATTTTTGTACGCTTGAATAAACCTTGTCTATACATTTAAAAAATCAGGCGCAGGTTACAAATTAGGCGTCGGGAACGAGGTGGGGGGGGGGAGGGGGTGGGGGGGAAGGGAAGTCATTAAATTCTACAATAAATCCTTAGTTATACTTATACAAATATTATACAAATAAATCCAACCTGAATAAAAAATTTATAAGCAAAGAAAAGATTAAATAAACCATGTTCCTACCTGTGTGAAAGTGCTTCAGGCAGGCCTTTCAGGCAGCCGTTTGCTGTCGGGATCGACCGACGGCAGGGGGAGGGAGAAAGCTGCAAGAAGCCTCAGTGCTTCAGGCAGCCGTTTGCCGTCGCGACCGACTGACCGACGGCAGGGGGAGGGAGAAAGCTGCAAGAAGCCTCAGTGCTTCAGGCAGCCGTTTGCCGTCGGGACCGACTGACCGACGGCAGGGGGAGGGAGAAAGCTGCAAGAAGCCTCAGTGCTGATCATGGAAGGGCAATGTGGTTTTATTAAAAAAAAATTTAAAAATTGAACAGCTACAAAAAATTTGAATAGTCTCAAACAAGTGCATGTGTCCCGTTTATCACAGTCTATCTTTAATTACAGAATGCACTCCCTCACACACAGAAATATCAAGAAAATTAATTTTCACTTTTTCTGCAGCATTTTTAAAAATGGGCGAGTGCCAAAGTTTACTTCAGACTGCGCGTGCGCGAACGCTCCAACACGCACGCGCAGGGTTGCCGGCACCAAAAAAACTAATTTAAATTGTACCCGCCCCCTCCTACTTACAAAATCGGCGCGAGTGGTAGGCTCCGCCCCCTGTGCGCCGCGCCAAGCAGACATCGAGCTGCAAGGCGCTCGAGAATACCGCGTTTTTTTTTCAAGCGCCATTTTCGGCGTGAAAACGGGCGCTCAGCTCGGAGGGGCGCCTGTTTTGCCGCGTGTGGAAACTTGGGGCCCTAATGTTCCCCTTTTTTGGCAGTCTATTTTTAATCAGATTACACTTTAGTGATGTGCCTTGGCACTTTTTACTGTGTTAAAGGCACTATATAAATGCAAGTTATTGCGCCTTGGGAGGAGAGCACCACTAAAACAAAACGTATGGCCAAATCAATAAAACTATGTGCGGGATTGGAGCTGAGAATCAACAACTTGTATCCTGTCCAGCAGTGCGAGAGCTGTTGGAAGAGGCTTGTTAGATATGGCAACAATACTTAGTCTTGTACGCACTAAGGATTGATAGAGTTGAGGCTGTTGAGAAGGGAAAAAAAATCTTCTTGGAAGCAGTTTAAGCAGTGGTGCAGTTGTGGGAGTTCCATTTGAAGTCAGAGGAGATAGTGAAACAAAGAATGCAGATAGCTGAAGGAGGATTAAGTGTGGAGCAGGATACAAGAGAAAAAAATTGCCTGATGTCCAGCCTCCAGTCTCTCATCATTAATTCTCATGCACTTTTAGTTAATTGGGCCACATGTTTTATTTTGTTGGTGCTCTCCTCCCAGGGGGCAGTTGTAAAGGTAGCTGTTTGAGATGGGAAGGAAACTGGATTTCAGTACTACATCAAAAGACATGGAGATCATGATGTATGCACTGAGCTAGAGGACTGGAGATGTGTAGGAGTTTGTCTGGCTCATTGGGCACAGCTGATTAAATAGTTGAGCCAGTACAATTACTCTCGGTGCCTCCGGTCTAGAAACATAGAAATTTACAGCGCAGAAGGAGGCCATTCCGGCCAATCGTGTCCGGCCGACTCAACTAGGAGGGGGGAAAACAAGCATTGGGGTTCCCACTACGAGGTACTGATTTACTATCCAGTGACGCCTGTTGGAAAGAATGCAAGAGTGCACCACAGTGTGCCTTTGGGGGAAGAGGGGGAAATAAGGAGCCTTCAGAGCTTACTGTAAAGGGAAGATTTTCAGCCATTCCTCCCCAAACCATCAGGGGTGCTTCAGTATACAAATGTCATCTATTTACAACATAATTCAGAATTGAGAAAAGGACAGTTTATTCAGCCAGGTGCTTTTTGAAATCTCATATGGCTGTTTTTAGATAGTTTTTCTAAACCCGTATCTGTTTGTTTACAGTAATTATTCTTTGCTGTTATCTGTAAACTCCAGTTAAATGTGTTTTGGTGTTTTTACTCAAATTACGGAGTTTGCTTTTGTGTCCGGTCATGTGTAGCAGATCATGCTAGCTACCATGTCATAATGTGCACCTATAAGATGCTGAGTAGTTCTGTAAATCTGATGCCTACTACAAGCTCACTGCCTTGGTTCACTAAAGTATGAGTCACTTAATTTGGTGCCTTTTGTAGTATTGTAGTAATACTAACAGTTGACTGCTGAGTAATGAGCAGTTAAATAAAAGTTTTTTTTTAAACTGGGAGTTGTATGTTCTGCTGGATATCACCTCATCTCCAGAGACTTCTCCAAACCAGCAAACATATCTGATTGTCTTTTGGCTGCAACTACTCCAAACTGAAAGACATGGTCATTGGCCCAGATGTCCTAGAATAAATACCTCATTGTGTGAATAAAGCTGGGCATTAAATACCGAGGCATGATTATAATGCTAAAACTTGTAGCAGTCTTACCTCTGTGGTGCACTAATCACTTCCTGGAGGCACTTGATGTGTAAGTGACTTTAGAGCCTGGCTTGAGAAGGGCCTGAATATTTGCTTTGAGGAAGTTTCACATCATGCAGTATAATTTCTACAGATATTATATGACACCGATATAATGGGCCGAATGGACTCCCTCTGTGCTTAAAAACATCTATGATTCTTCATCCAGAACTGACTACTTCCAGGATGCTACTGTTAGCACATTTGAGCGCTAACATTCCTGTAGGCTGTATGGCAAGTGCTGCATTGTTGGTGGTGTAACCCTTTGACGGAAATGCTAAATGTCCTATTCTGGTGATTTAGTTGGACGTTGAAAGTCCCACAGTGCTATTGAAAGAAGAACAGGGAGTTCTTCTAGTGACCTGGCCAAAATTCTCCTGCAACTGATACCATCGCATGCAGATTAACTGGTCAATGCTGTTGGAATCATGCTGTGTGTAAAATAGTGGGTACAGTAACGTACTGGTTATGTTACTGGGCTAGTAATCCAGAGGCCTGGACTAATAATCCAGAGAATTAGTTCAAATCCAAATATTGGAAGTTTGAGAATTTGAATTCTAAAATAAAAATCTGGAAATAAAAGTTGTAGAGGTAACCATGAAGCTGTCGTATTGTTATTAAAAACCTAACAGGTTCATTAATGTCCTTTTTAGGGAAGTAAATCTGGCCTTCATGTGACTCCAGTCTCATACTGTGGTTAACTTCCCTCAAGTGACCTAGCAAGTCACTCTGTTGTATCAAACCACTACAATGCAGCAATTCAAGAAGGCCTACCGCTACATTTTTAAGGGCAATAAATGCGGCATTGCCAGAAACTCCCACATCCAGAGAATGATTTTTTTTTTAATATAGAATTTGCTCATTATCTCTGACCCTTCCCATAAGATACCTGCCATTTTGAGTCTCTGCTTCCTTCATGAGCTTACTCTGAGGCTGATCGGATATAAGGATGACTAGACCCTCTTCATAAGTCAGAGTTTTAGATCTGGGGCCCTGATAGGGAACCTTTTTTTGTGAATATATTAAGAAGGGGAAGGGTATACCTTGTATAGGAAGCACTTGCACTCCCTGGCGACTTGGGTAAGGCAGTGCGAATAAGCTATAGAGACCAGAAGATGCCAGGTTTTAAATCCCTTTCTGTGCTGTGTTAGCTGTTCTCCCAGAGTGCTATATTTGGCTTTAGTGAATCTGGATTAGGGAGGGGAAGAATCAGCTAGGGTTTCTTGTCCTGATGTTATCCAGTGAGTCCTGCTGGGATGTGTTGATGTCAAGTGAGAACAAGATCCGATCCTTCCTCTTCTCTTTCCCTGTCCCCTTGCATGTCCGTGTCAATTTGGGTCAGATATTGGAGGCTGCCTGGTGACGCTGGAGTATATCCCACAATGAGTCCTTTTAATGTGCCAGTGACAGAACGTTAATGCTGTACTTCGTACCTAATCTAGTGACCGACTGTCCAGTTTTGGTAACATTTGATAGTTTCTGTATATGATTGGCATATTAACTGTTGGGATGAAGGAGTCCATTCAGACTCCATGTCCATTATTATAAATATTGGGTTCATAGACTCGACTTTTTTGGACATATATTTAGGTCAAAGGTTGGTCTCGAGAGGAAAACATTTGAGGAATACAACATGTAGGTGGAGTTGCGATCTGGTAGAGTGTGCCATTTTGGGCTTAATGCTCTTTTCCTTGGGAGCAGTCTGCTACCATACAAGATGTGGAGCATCCTGTGTTTCAAGAATCTTATCCAAGTTCCCCTTTTTAAAAGTGGTATTTTTCTTGTGTTTATAATAACACAGTAACTGCCAGTGATCTCAGGAGTTAACATGGAACTTTTGTGAAGGAAGCTGAATGCACAGAGCCTGTTGAAATGATGAGATAAGTAAAGTGTGGTGTTTAAAGACTGATAAAATAATTCTGCTCCCTCACGTGGCAAATATTCTAAGTTGGGTGCCATGACATGAAAATTACAGTGCAACTGACTTTAACCTATGGACTGTTGAGCACTACATCTCCATCACTACCGATCACCCCCTAAATAACCAGTTAAAACCATTGCTGGTCTTTGGCATGAGGGAAGGGTTTACATGTTACAGATTTTTTCAGTTGTAAAATTCCTGAAATAATCAACTTAAGTAGAATAATGGATCCTAGTTGGATCAGACTGGTATCATCTGCATGTGTTTTTGCTCATTTTGAAAGCTGTATAGTGTATTTTTCTACTGCTCCAAGCATAGTACAAAATCGCTTCCTGATGGCATTTCGCCTCTGAGTCGGAAGGTTGTGGGCTCAAGTCCCACTCCAGGGACTTGAGCACAAAGAAATCTAGGCTGATACTCCAGTGCAGTGCTGAAGGAATATTACACTGTTGGGAGGTGCAGTCTTTCGGATGAGACGTTCAAAAAGATCCCATGGCATTCTTTCGAAGAAGAGCAGGGGAATTATCCCTGGTGTCCTGGCCAATATTTATCCCTCAATCAACATCACAAAAAAAAACATTATCTGGTCATTATCACATTGCTATTTGTGGGAGCTTACTTGTGTGCAAATTGGCTGCCGCGTTTCTTACATTACAACAGTGACTACACTCCAAAGGTACTTCATTGGCTGTAAAGCGCTTTGAGACGTCCGGTGGTCGTGAAAGGCACTATATAAATCCAAATCTGTCTTTTTGTAAAATGCATTGCTCAATGTGATACTGAACTATATAGACCAGGAAGATCCAAGTTCAGTCCGCAGTCTCTGCTGGGTTAGCTGATCTCAGCCGAGGCTGTGGTATGGGTAATACAATTTGCATCCACTCCCCTGAGCTAGGCAAACCAATAACTATACATGTATTTGGACATTGGAATACTTGTAAAAGTGAGGAGAGTAGTAGTAGACTTCAGGAGGACATACACATACTGGTGAAATGGACAGAGACATGGTAGATAAAATTAACAGAGAAATGTGAAATGATGGATTTTGGAAGGAAGAATGAGGCAAGACAATATAGGGAACAGAGACCTGGGGTTTACATACATAAATATTTAAAGGTGGCAGGCCAAGTTGAGAAGGTGGTTTAAAAAAGCATGCATGGTCCTCAGCTTTATAAATAAGAGTACAAAAGCAAGGAAGCTATGCTAAACCTTTTTAAATCACTGGTTAGGCTTCAGCTGGCGTATTGTGTCCAATTCTGGGCACCAAACTTTATGAAGGATGTCAAGGCCTTGGAGAGGATGCAGAGAAGATTTACTAGCATGGTACCAGGGATGAGGGACTAGTTATATGGAGAGACTGGAGAAGCTTGGATTGCTCTCCTTAGGGCAGAGAAGGTTAAGGGAGATTTACAGGCGTTCCAAATCATGAAAGGTTTTAGTATCGTAAATAAGGAGAAACCATTTCCACTGGTAGAAAAATCGGTAACCAGAGGACACCAATTTAAGATAATTGGCAAAAGAGCCAAAGATGAGAAGAGAATTTTTTTTACAAGTTGTTGTGATGTGGAATATCCCACTTGAAAGGTTGGTGGAAGCAGATTCAGTAATAACTTTCAAAAGAGAATTGGATATATACTTGAAAAGGAAAAATTTGCAGGGCTATGGAGAAAGAGCGGGGGAGTGGTAACTACTTGGATAGCTCTTTCAAAGAGCCAATACAGGCATGATGGGACAAATGGCCTCCTTTGATGTTCTTCACACAGTAAATGGTCAACACCAGTAATGCTCTTCTAGACAAATGGGTGGAAGTGAAAGCCTGGAACCAATTAGATTTAGCAGTTGGGGAGTGGGGAGGAGAGAGGGAAAGAGTATTTGGTTACTCCGGATGTATGAATCTGGATGGGCCAACGACTCACCTCATTAATGTGTGATAATAGCTTGTGATCCTTATATTCTGCACTAAAATCAGTGGTAACCTACGTAACGGCTAACAACACACACAAAATATGTCATACTGCAGCCATCTGAGTATGCACAAAGCACCTAAGTGTCCCTTGTTATCTTGCAGTTTATAGATCGTGTTGCTTACCAATTACATCTGTGGTAAATATCGTATTTTATATTTGAGAAAAACAGCCAACCTTGTGGTGTAAGGTGCAGCAAGTTCAGTAATTCAAATGACAGTTTACTTTTGTATGAATTATTTGTAAATATAATCTGCTGATTTCTAGACCATAGGTTTGAAATGGACAGAAGCTGCTTCAACTTGGGCTTTTGCATATCTGTATTGCTTACAAAAGTATTGGCCTGTCTCAATTTCATTGGCTTTGCTTGTAGTCTGTGTATAATATATGCAGAAGTATTTATAAACCATTGAATGTCTTATTTTTCAATAATGAGCTCCTTCTGCCAGCTGATTTATTACAACAATCCAGCATCAGCTTATGTTTTTTTGTAATTAAAACTGCCTTGGAACATGAAGCCTCAAGCAAAGCCTTATAATCCTTACTGCGTGCTTGTTTGGTGCTTTTTTTTTTTGAAGGGGCAAGAGAGGAAAGAACAAGTATTAGAACATTTTTTGGAAACCTGCATCAAAGAGTGAGGATTCTGTTCATTGTGGCAAACTGTGTTTCACTCCCATGGTTAGTGGCATCCTCGCACTCTCATCCAGCTAATTATATCCTTGTCTACGTTGTCACCTGATTTCAGTAAAATGTATTGCTAGGTGGATGACATTTTTGTACTGTATCCACGAAGTGTGGAAAAACAAACGTCAATAATAGAAGTTATCCATATAAGCTTAGGGTTGTGTTTGAAAAAGAAATACTTGCATTTATATAGCGGCTTTCACAACCACCGGATGTCTCAAAGCACTTTACAACCAATGAAGTACTATTTGGAGTGCAGTCACTGTTGTAATGAAGGAAACGTGGCAGCCAATTTGCACACAGCAAGCTCCCACAAACAGCAATGTGATAATGATCAGAAAGCCTGTTTTTGTTATGTTGATTGAGGGTTAGATATTGGCTAGGACACTGGGAATAACTCCCCAGCTCTTTCAAATAGTGCCATGGGATCTTTTACATCCACCTGAGAGAGCAGACGGGACTTCGGTTTAACATCTCATCCAAAAGACGGCAGCCCTCTGTACTGCACTGGAATGTCAGCCTAGATTTTTGTACTCCAGTCCCTGGTGTTATGTCTTTAATACTCTAATAAATTACTCCACGAGGTCTAGTATTGTACTTGAGCTGTTGTGACCTTAGTCCCATTTATTGTAACTCCAGAGTGAGGCACAAGCATGGTGGGCAGCCTTTTATACTGGGCCCTGCACATCTATGCAGGTGACCCTCAGGTCTCCCACTGCAATGCCCTCTGGTGGCACACTTTGTGACTATACAGTTAGTATACATGGTCTACATACATGACATCACTTTCCCCCAAGTGTTTAATGCAAATTGTACATTGACGGTGACCATGGAAGGGTCGCTTCTAGCTTGAGTGGGTTGGTAGTGAGATTTGTTGCCAGTGGAGGTCCCCATGGTTTCTGGGTGAGTCCATGATGCACGCACGCACGCACACACACACGCCTGTTACATGAAAGTTGCATTCAAGTTCATCACATGGGTTTCACATTTACATCTTGGTACATTTGTTGGTTGGATTACAGTTGCGTTTCTTTTTGTGTGGCACATTTATATGATCAGTACAGGTACACAAGGACATCTAGTTCCAGCACGGCTGGATGAAATCCGGGTCGTCTGGTGGCGGCGCAGTGCCCCATGATAGTGGGTCTGTGGGCAAAGTGAGCTCATTTTGCTCGCGTTGCCAGAGCTCAGGGCTCTTGCCGTTACTCCTAGTGTTGGGCAGGCCCAAAGACAGCTGATGTCCCTGTCCTTTTCGTTTGCACAGTGTCACTGTTGCTCCCTGGGAAGCGTTTCGTCTAAGCGACGGTGGGGCTGCCTCGTCTTGCCTAGCAGTTCGCAGAGGACTGCTGACTCGCTTTCCTTGGGGCACCGTTGTGAGCACTCTAGGTTGGGATCCTGGCTGGTCCAGGTCCTGTTCGGAGGAGCCATTGCGGGTGACCCTTTGCTGTTGGGCATTGCCGTGGTGGCGAGTGGGTTTGTGGGCTGCACCTTTTCCACCCAGGTGGTGGGCGACGGTAGCCGCCTGCGAACAATGGGCGCGGTTTACTGTTTCTGGCCCATGACTTCATGCCATTGGGTGCTTGCAATGTTAAACCGAACTGAGGCAGGGTATCGCTACCGGTGCCTCTGCTCTCCGGGGATCGTTTACTCTGCGGCATGTCTACTTCTGTCAGTTGTGGGGACACTTCATGTTACATCGTTCTGGTCCCAGGGATGCAGGCTACAGCATTGGGTAGCCCGCTGGACCTGTATACGACCGTTAGGTGTTCACCCGCTACATTGGCTGATTGCAATTTACACCCGACATCGCTCAACAACATTTTGCTCGTTACAGCTGGACTTCTACATTGGTTACCAATTTCAAGCAGTTCATTCAAAAATGGAGGGTTGCTAGCCTCCTTTTAAAATGGCCTTACTACTTTTACCCCAATTATCTTCCCTGCGTGGAACCACATGTCATTGCTCCATTCACACTGCACCTTGTGGTTTGGATGCCATCTTTTCCCTGTCCATGATGTCGACTGCCGCGATCTTCTTTCCCAGGGATTCTTCCACTGATGCTGGGAAGGCACCCTCAGATCCAATCTTCCTCCCCAGGAGTCCCGCCACTGAAACCGGGAAGGTGGGTTCGGGTCGTCTTAGCCGGATCATCGCCAAGCAGTCGTGATGAGCGTTCTGTGCCTCGGGGGCTGTGCGGATCTGCTCTCCGGTGCCTGGTCCAACCGAAGGTGGGGGCTTGCTCTGCTTCTGAGTATGGGGGGATGAAGTTGGCCCAGTTCCAATGAATCTTTCCCATCCATCTTCTTCCAAGTAGCGTTGGTCCATCACCTGAAACAATCCACAATGGTAAATTGTGCACTGCGCCATCATGGGATACACTTACATCCGCACTACCAACAACTGACATCAGTTCCTTGGTGTAGGTGCGTAGCTTTGCCTGAACCAGGACCAGCTTCGGTCGTTGAGCTTGATCGTCCCATAGCCTCTCAAAGGCTTCCTGGCTCATTACTGACTAACTTTCCCCCGTGTCCACTTCAATGAAGACTGGAACGCCATTTATCTCGACTTTCGTTATCACTGGAGGACAATCTGTGGTGCAGGTATGTACTCCATATACTTTGTCCTGGGACTGAGCTGCCTCTCTAGCCGCCATCTCATAATCTGCGCTGGATTCACAGCCATCTGTTGACTTCTCTTCCATGTGGTGAGTCACAGTTCTTGCACATTCGCTGGAGGTGCCCCTTTGTGCTGCAGCCTTTGCACACATAGTCTCTGAACCGACACTGATGAGCCCCGTGATTACCTCTGCAACGCCTGCATGGTGCTACTCGACATGCGTTTGCACGCCTTGACGGACTCTGAGTTAAAGGACTCTGGGTGGGTGGGGGGCGGGGGAGAACCTGTACACTCTGTCCTGGACAGATTCACGTTCAACAGTTCTGCCTGTGAAAGGCGGCATTCTATTTACAGTACTTGAGTCCTGAGAATGAGTCGTCATCTGCTTGGAGCTGCAGTTTGAGGTCATGAACGCCTGGCTGATGCTGATGGCCTTCTGCAGAGTGATGGTGGTTTCGGCAGACAGCCAGTAAAGAAGAGCCTCATGACCAATGCCAATTACGAAGACGTCTTGCAACGCATCGGCGAGGGATGCGCCAAATTCACACGGTCCTGCCAGCCTCCTAAGGTCGGCAGCGTACTTCGTGATTTCCTGGCCTTCGGGGCGGTGTATAAAATCGATGCCTGGCCGTGAGGATGCTCTCCTTCGGTTTGAGTTGGTCCCGAATTAGCACTTTCAGCTCCTCTTATGACTTGGTCGTTGTTTTCTCTGGTGCAAGCAAGTTCCTGACGAGGCTGTAGACCGCGGGCCCACAACTGGTCAACAGGATAGCTCTGCGCTTATCTGCCAGCGTGGCCGGATCATCACCTACCAGGTCGTTTGCTACGAAATATTGGTCGAGCCGCTCCGTAAAGGCTCCCTCTGAGAACTTTTCTAATGCAGCAACGTTAGTCATTTTTGCGTGAAGGTTCGTAATCTCGTCGCCAGTTATGTCTTTAATAAATGACTAATGAATGACTCCACGAGGTCTAGTATTGTACTTGAGCTGTTGTGACCTTTTATTGTAACTCCAGAGGGAGGTACAAGCATGGTGGGCAGCCTTTTATACTGGGTCCTACACACCTATGCAGGTGACCCTCGGGTCTCCCACTGCAGTGCCCTCTGGTGGCACACCTTATGTGACTATACAGTTAGTATACATGGTCTACATACATGACACCTGGTGTGGGACTTGAACCACAACCATCTGACTCAGGTGAGAGTGCTACCCACTGATCCACAGCTGACACTGAATAGAACATTTTGAGCTGAAAAGCATTGAGTGATACAATGGAGGTTGCTGGGAGCAATGTGAGGGAGTGGATTAAGAGCACCAGACAAGACACTTAGATTATTTTATATTCCTATACCTGTAGTATATTGGTGCCAATATGCTAAATAAGTCTGGTAACTACTGTTTCTCTGTAGCTCTTTGGGTGTCCTGAAAGAGAGACTTGCATTTATATAGCACCTTTTACGACATCAGGACATCCTAAAGTGCTTTACAGTTAATGAAGTACTTTTGAAGTGTAGTCTGTTCTAATAAGTATCAAAGTAGTATTCGGTATTGGAACTGTGTTGCTGACTCACCCACTTTTTTTTAAAAACACCGTGGCAGCCTTCTAGCTGTTGTAGAAGCTTTCCAGCGTTGGTCACACATCAATGCAATTATCCATTGAGTGCTATTTTGTGTGTGAGTGGAGGCATCTTTTATCCACTGATGAATTAGAAGGATCTGTAGAGGATGGTCAGAATTTTATTTTTAAGCCAACAGTATATGATGCTCCTTTCTGCTAAATGCATTTACAAAAAAGTAGGAATCAAGAGTCTGTCTGCCCAAGTCTAATTGTGCGTTTAGGGGCCCACATAGGCCAGTTTCCCCTTGCTTAGATTTGGTACCTTAGAGAAGCTATGTGGGAGATTGTAAATCAACTGGAGGACAGGTGAAGAAATATAGTTGTCATACTTGGGGCAAATCTCTGAAGTTGAACAAATGAAAGCTGATTTTACTTTAATACCATAAGAAATAGGTACTTGTTTTTGCTTGGCTAAGAGTGCTGAGCAATCTGAGTTTCAGGTTGCTGGCTTTAAATGGGGTGAATCAAAACTGAAATATCATGTAAGTTTTATAAGATCAGGAGTGGGCCCGTTTGCTGATAATTCAATTCCATTCACGACTCCTCCAATAATGAATTAGCATATGCCAGTCTACAGTGGGGCCTGGACAACTTCCAGGCTTGGGCTAATAAGTGGCAGATAACATTCATGTACTTGAGTATGAGGCAGTGACCATCTCCAACAAAAAACAAATACATCCCCTCTAACGGAACCACCATCATCAAATCCCCCACGATCTTGAAGCTTAACTGGACCAGTCATATCAACATTGCGGCTCACCTCCTGACCCCTCAAATCCTATCTACCATCGAGAAGGCTCAAGTAAGGATTGAGTTGAAATACTCACCAGTCACCACTTGCCTGGTTGGGTACAGTTGCACCAAAACTGAAGAATCTTGACATTATCCAGAAACAGAAATCCACCTGATCTGAACACTTGTCACTGAACGTAATATCCGCCGCCTCCATCTGTTGTGCACCATGGCTACAGTCTGTACTATCTGTCAAGGATGCACTGCAGAAACTTGCCAAGGTTACTCTCTCCCTGAGACCTCTACCACTGAGAAGGAAGCAACAGCGTTGTGGGAATGGCATTGCCTCCAAGAAACACACCTTCTGCGACTTGCTGCTTTTCCTTCATTGTCGCTGGCTCAATATCCAGAAACTCCCAACCGAACATCATGAGCAGAATCAGTGCAAGGACTGTAGCAATTCGGAGAGAAGACCTACCATGTTCTCAGCAGCCAGAGATGAACAACAAATGAGGCCCTGCCAGTGATGCACACATTCCATGTAGTTTGAGTTCTACAGTTAACTCAGTACCTCTCTCTAGGGTTCCTCCTGCTGATTGCTATCCAATGACTCCAGTTTTTGTGTTTATGTATGTGTTGGTTGAGAATAGGATTAGGCTTGGTTGTGGTGCCCACCATATTCAAACAGCCTGTCAACACTCGGCTATTGTTTATGTGAATCTAGATATTAAGGTACCAATGGAATGACATCTGTGGATGTGGAGTCAGTAATTTCCAAAAAGGAATGGAGAACAACTGAGGTTGAGTGGGAGCAGTAAAGTGCAAGCAGCTCAACAGACTGCTATCATATTTTTCTTTTGTCTTTTCCATTTGGTTAAGCAATTGTCTTGCTTCTGATGACATGTCAGGAATGGCAGGTATGGCTTTAGGACTGCATGAAACATCATGCTGTCATCACTCATAAAACTTCCTTTGAAGACGAGATAATTAAAGCAGATTAATGACATTGGGACCTGTCTCTCGCTGATTAGCGTGACATGCAAGCAAGAGTAGGAACTTAATCCCTTCTAGTTTTGAAATTTATCTGTGGGCATCCCTGCAAATATGCACATTCTGGGTGACTCCCCTCCTCCATTCTTTCAATATTTATCATTGCGGAAAAGTTTTTTTGATTACAGCTCCAGGAATAGCATTACAAAAACAAAAAATATAGAAAGATACAGAAGACTGATAAATGGACAGAAATTTGACCGTTGGATCTCATAGTATACCTCTGGGGGGACCCCAGTTTGAAAATGTTTTCTTCATTGCTGTTTAACATTTATGATCAACTGTAACTAAACTACCAGTCAATCTCCCATGGTGTTGCACACAGCGAATCAAGACTAGGTTTCATAGTCAAGTGAAGCAAAGTTTGAGGGCTGGGATGGCAGATTATTTCACTCGCCAATTTAATTCATGCATTCTTTTTTCTATAGTTAAATGACAGAACATGCGATAATTTGGGAAGCAGAGATAGATTTGTTTAGAGGATGCGAGTTTTGTTAGAGTAGGTTGAGGAACTGGGAGAGACAAAACTTAGGTGCTACACCGCCAAGGGGATATACTTTTGACAAGTTTGCATCAGTAGTTTTCATCATAAATGTAGACACAAGATTTCATCGTGGAAAAATTTGACGGGGAATACATGCAAATGTAACATTTTTAATATAAAATGGCTGTTAGTAAAGGTTGCAGGTAACTGAACTGTATAGATTGAAAGTTTTTCAGTTTGATCTACTTCTGTGCTGAATTAATTTGTCTCAGCCAGGATAGCAGACCGGGTGCCACGACTGGCTACATTGACATGATGGATGCATCCAGTTCTCATCTAAGGGCTTAAGCTCTTACTTGTTGTGCAACTCACATATGGAAAGATGGGACATCAGACAATGCACTGGTCATGCTGCCAACGCCTCTGAGCCATATATCAAGAATTAGTGGCTTTAAGAGAGGTGGAATAACATTTTGACATGCGGATGAATATTTTTCTTGTGGGAATTGAAATTATCGTTTCAAAAATTGCTGGTGTTGCTGTCTGTCTTTTTTGAGATGCAGAATGTTTGTTTATGAATTATTTGATATTTTTCCTGATCTTCCTTTGGGAAGTCACTGAGACTTTGATTTTGCAAGGCTTGGTTGTATTTTGGAATGGAGTGACAGTTCTTTTTTTTTCCTCTGTCTCCCCTGAAGGAAGTTTTTGAATAAATCTTGCTACACTGTTCTAGAGTATTGTACTACAAATATGTGAAATAGCATGACTCATTTTGAAAACCGAATGAAGGAGAACTGTGTTTTACACTGTTGTGGTTCTGGATCTGTTGATTCCTGGATTCTTTTACCTCAATCTGGTTCAGTGAAATCACTGAGTCGAATACCGATTGTGCTTTAAACAAAGCAAGCTTTTATTTAAAAAGCAATCCCGATCGGGGACCTTATCAGTCAGAAGGTTTACTCTCTTGATAGAAACATAGAAACATAGAAAATAGGTGCAGGAGCAGGCCATTCAGCCCTTCTAGCCTGCACCGCCATTCAATGAGTTCATGGCTGAACATGCACTTCAGTACCCCCTTCCTGCTTTCTCGCCATACCCCTTGATCCCCCGAGTAGTAAGGACTTAATCTAACTCCCTTTTGAATATATTTAGTGAATTGGCCTCAACTACTTTCTGTGGTAGAGAATTCCACAGGTTCACCACTCTCTGGGTGAAGAAGTTTCTCCTCATCTTGGTCCTAAATGGCTTACCCCTTATCCTCAGACTGTGACCCCTGGTTCTGGACTTCCCCAACATTGGGAACATTCTTCCTGCATCTAACCTGTCTAAACCCGTCAGAATTTTAAACGTTTCTATGAGGTCCCCTCTCATTTTTCTGAACTCCAGTGAATACAAGCCCAGTTGATCCAGTCTTTCTTGATAGGTCAGTCCCGCCATCCCGGGAATCAGTCTGGTGAATCTTCGCTGCATTCCCTCAATAGCAAGAATGTCCTTCCTCAAGTTAGGAGACCAAAACTGTACACAATACTCCAGGTGTGGCCTCACCAAGGCCCTGTACAACTGTAGCAACACCTCCCTGCCCCTGTACTCAAATCCCCTCGCTATGAAGGCCAACATGCCATTTGCTTTCTTAACCGCCTGCTGTACCTGCATGCCAACCTTCAATGACTGATGTACCATGACACCCAAGTCTCGTTGCACCTTCCCTTTTCCTAATCTGTCACCATTCAGATAATAGTCTGTCTCTCTGTTTTTACCACCAAAGTGGATAACCTCACATTTATCCACATTATACTTCATCTGCCATGCATTTGCCCACTCACCTAACTTATCCAAGTCACTCTGCAGCCTCATAGCATCCTCCTCGCAGCTCACACTGCCACCCAACTTAGTGTCATCTGCAAATTTGGAGATACTACATTTAATCCCCTCGTCTAAATCAGTAATGTACAATGTAAACAGCTGGGGCCCCAGCACAGAACCTTGCGGTACCCCACTAGTCACTGCCTGCCATTCTGAAAAGTACCCATTTACTCCTACTCTTTGCTTCCTGTCTGACAACCAGTTCTCAATCCACGTCAGCACACTACCCCCAATCCCATGTGCTTTAATTTTGCACATTAATCTCTTGTGTGGGACCTTGTCGAAAGCCTTCTGAAAGTCCAAATATACCACATCAACTGGTCCTTGTCCACTTTACTGGAAACATCCTCTCAAAATTCCAGAAGATTTGTCAAGCATGATTTCCCTTTCACAAATCCATGCTGACTTGGACCTATCATGTCACCATTTTCCAAATGCAGTGCTATGACATCCTTAATAATTGATTCCATCATTTTACCCACTACTGAGGTCAGGCTGACCGGTCTATAATTCCCTGTTTTCTCTCCCTCCTTTTTTTAAAAAGTGGGGTTACATTGGCTACCCTCCACTCCATAGGAACTGATCCAGAGTCAATGGAATGTTGGAAAATGACTGTCAATGCATCCACTATTTCCAAGGCCACCTCCTTAAGTACTCTGGGATGCAGTCCATCAGGCCCTGGGGATTTATCGGCCTTCAATCCCATCAATTTCCCCAACACAATTTCCCGACTAATAAAGATTTCCCTCAGTTCCTCCTCCTTACTAGACCCTCTGACCCCTTTTATATCTGGAAGGTTGTTGGTGTCCTCCTTAGTGAATACCGAACCAAAGTACTTGTTCAATTGGTCTGCCATTTCTTTGTTCCCAGTTATGACTTCCCCTGATTCTGACTGCAGGGGACCTACGTTTGTCTTTATTAACCTTTTTCACTTTACATACCTATAGAAACTTTTGCAATCCGCCTTAATGTTCCCTGCAAGCTTCTTCTCGTACTCCATTTTCCCTGCCCCAATCAAACCCTTTGTCCTCCTCTGCTGAGTTCTAAATTTCTCCCAGTCCCTGGGTTCACTGCTATTTCTGGCCAATTTGTATGCCACTTCCTTGGCTTTAATGCTATCCCTGATTTCCCTTGATAGCCACAGTTGAGCCACCTTCCCTTTTTTATTTTTACGCCAGACAGGAATGTACAATTGTTGTAGTTCATCCATGCGGTCTCTAAATGTCTGCCATTGCCCAACCACAGTCAACCCCTTAAGTATCATTCGCCAATCTATCCTAGCCAATTCACGCCTGATACCTTCAAAGTTACCCTTCTTTAAGTTCTGGACCATGGTCTCTGAATTAACTGTTTCATTCTCCATCCTAATGCAGAATTCCACCATATTATGGTCACTCTTCCCCAAGGGGCCTCGCATAATGAGATTGCTAATTAATCCTCTCTCATTACACAACACCCAGTCTAAGATGGCCTCCCCCCTAGTTGGTTCCTCGACATATTGGTCTAGAAAACCATCCCTTATGCACTCCAGGAAATCCTCCTCCACCGTATTGCTTCCAGTTTGGCTCGCCCAATCTATGTGCATATTAAAGTCACCCATTATAACTGCTGCACTTTTATTGCATGCACCCCTAATTTCCTGTTTGATACCCTCCCCAACATCACTACTACTGTTTGGAGGTCTGTACACAACTCCCACTAATGTTTTTTGCCCTTTGGTGTTCTGCAGCTCTACCCATATAGATTCCACATTATCCAAGCTAATGTCCTTCCTAACTATTGCATTAATCTCCTCTTTAACCAGCAATGCTATCCACCTCCTTTTCCTTTTATTCTATCCTTCTTGAATGTTGAATACCTCTGGATGTTGAGTTCCCAGCCCTGATCATCCTGGAGCCACGTCTCCGTAATCCCAATCACATCATATTTGTTAACATCTATTTGCACAGTTAAATTCATCCACCTTATTGTGGATACTCCTTGCATTAAGACACAAAGCCTTCAGACTTGTTTTTTTAACACCCTTTGTCCTTTTAGAATTTTGCTGTACAGTGGCCCTTTTTGTTCTTTGCCTTGTGTTTCGCTGCCCTCCACTTTTTCTCATCTCCTTTCTGTCTTTTGCTTTTGCCTCCTTTTTGTCTCCCTCTGACTCCCTGCATTGGTTCCCATCCCCCTGCCATATTAGTTTAACTCCTCCCCAACAGCACTAGCAAACACTCCCCCGAGAACATTGGTTCCGGTCCTGCCCAGGTGCAGACCGTCCGATTTATACTGGTCCCACCTCCCCCAGAACCGGTTCCAATGCCCCAGAAATTTGAATCCCTCCCTGCTGCACCACTGCTCAAGCCACGTATTCATCTGCGCTATCCTGCGATTCCTACTCTGACTAGCACGTGGCACTGGTAGCAATCCCGAGATTACTACTTTTGAGGTCCTACTTTTTAATTTAGCTCCTAGCTCCTAGCTCCTTAAATTCGTTTCGTAGGACCTCATGCCTTTTTTTTTAAACCTATGTCGTTGGTACCAATGTGCACCACGACAACTGGCTGTTCTCCCTCCCTTTTCAGAATGTCCTGCACCCGCTCCGAGACATCCTTGACCCTTGCACCAGGGAGGCAACATACCATCCTGGAGTCTTGGTTGCGGCCGCAGAAACGCCTATCTATTCCCCTCACACGTACACACTTCCTATGGACAAGGTGACGTTACATCGTAAAGCGACGACAGTTATACATTTTCGGAAATAGATAAGATACAATTAGTGACATCCTAATTCAGCCTATCCCTTTTGATCCTTCCTTTCCTTTGTCCACTCATGAGCCGACATCTATATGGGCTGTTTTTACTAAAGCTCAGGCATTGCTTCTAAATGTTACAATTTTACTGGCGTGACTACTAACTGAAACCTTGCAATTCTGCTAATGTTGTATTTTCATTTATCCATTTCATGTTACAATTTATACTGGCATGATTAGTAACTTAAAACCTTGAGAAAGTCTGTTAATTGTGCTGATGTTGTATTATTTGCAATTTGACATTCTCTTAATTATTTTTCCATGGCTTACACGTTTTCATATATCCAGTTCACTTTACTGTCTTCATTTCCATATATCCAGTTCACATATCCACAGATCAATGGTGTGAGCTTGACAGTAAGTTTCTCAGCAGCCTTAATCCGTGGTGGTATTGTATAAGAACATAAGAACAGGAGTAGGCCATCTAGCCCCTCGAGCCTGCACCGCCATTCAACAAGATCATGGCTGATCTGGCCGTGGACTCAGCTCCACTTACCCGCTCGCTCCCCATAACCCTTAATTCCCTTATTGGTTAAAAATCTATCTATCTGTGATTTGAATACATTCAATGAGCTAGCCTCAACTGGGTCCTTGGGCAGAGAATTCCACCCACTGGGAGAAGAAATTCCTTCTCAACTCTGTTTTAAATTGGCTCCCCCGTATTTTGAGGCTGTGCCCCCTAGTTCTAGTCTCCCCGACCAGTGGAAACAACCGCTCTGCCTCTATCTTGTCTATCCCTTTCATTATTTTAAATGTTTCTATAAGATCACCCCCTCATCCTTCTGAACTCCAACGCGTAAAGACCCAGTCTACTCAATCTATCATAAGGTAACCCCCTCATCTCCGGAATCAGCCCGGTGAATCGTCTCTGTACCCATTCCAAAGCTAGTATATCCTTAAGGTGACCAAAACTGCATGCAGTACTCCAGGTGCGACCTCACCAGTACACTGTACAGTTGCAGCAGGACCTCCCTGCTTTTGTATTCCATCCCTCTCTCAATGAAGGCCAACATTCCATTTGCCTTCCTGATTACCTGCAAACTAACTTTTTGGGATTCATGCACAAGGACCCCCAGGTCCCTCTGCACTGCAGCATGTTGTAATTTCTCCCCATTCAAATAATATTCCCTTTTACTGTTTTTTTTCCCCCCCAAGGTGGATGACCTCACATTTTCCGACATTGTATTCCATCTGCCAAACCTTAGCCCATTCGCTTAACCTATCTAAATCTCTTTGCAGCCTCTCTGTGTCCTCTACACAACCCGCTTTCCCACTAATCTTTGTGACATCTGCAAATTTTATTACACTACACTCTGTCCCCTCTTCCAGGTCATCTATGTATATTGTAAACAGTTGTGGTCCCAGCACCGATCCCTGTGGCACACCACTAACCACCGATTTCCAACCCGAAAAGGATCCATTTATCCCGACGCTCTGCTTTCTGTTAGCCAGCCAATTCTCGATCCATGCTAATACATTTCCTCTGACTCCGCTTACCTTTATCTTCTGCAGTAACCTTTTGTGTGACACCTTATCGAATGCCTTTTGGAAATCTAAATACACCACATCCATCGGTACACCTCTCCACCATGCTCGTTATATCCTCAAAAAATTCCAGTAAATTAGTTAAACATGATTTCCCCTTCATGAATCCATGTTGCGTCTGCTTGATTGCACTATTCCTATCTAGATGTCCAGCTATTTCTTCCTTAATGATAGCTTCAAGCATTTTCCCCACTACAGATGTTAAACTAACCGGCCTATAGTTACCTGCCTTTTGTCTGCCCCCTTTTTTAAACAGAGGCGTTACATTAGCTGCTTTCCAATCTGATGGCACCTCCCCAGAGTCCAAGAGTTTTGGTAGATTATAACGAATGCATCTGCTATAACTTCCGCCATCTCTTTTAATACCCTGGGATGCATTTCATCAGGACCAGGGGACTTGTCTACCTTGAGTCCCATTAGGGCACTACCCCCCTAGTGATCGTGATTGTCTCAAGGTCCTCCCTTCCCACATTCCCGTGACCAGCAATTTTTGGCATGATTTTTGTGTCTTCCACTGTGAAGACTGAAGCAAAATAATTGTTTAAGGTCTCAGCCATTTCCACATTTCCCATTATTAAATCCCCTTTCTCATCTTCTAAGGGACCAACATTTAATTTAGTCACTCTTTTCCGTTTTATATATTGGTAAAAGCTTTTACTATCTTTTTAATGTTTTGCGCAAGTTTACATTCATAATCTATCTTCCCCTTCTTTATTGCTTTCTTAGTCATTCTTTGCTGTCATTTAAAATGTTCCCAATCTTCTAGTTTCCCACTAACCATGGCCACCTTATATGCATTGATTTTTAATTTGATACTCTCCTTTATTGCCTTGGTTATCCACGGCTTGTTATCCCTTCTCCTTACCGCCCTTCTTTTTCACTGGAATATATTTTTGTTGAGCACTATAAAAGAGCTCCTTAAAAGTCCTCCACTGTTCCTCAATTGTGCCACCGTTTAGTCTGTGTTTCCAGTCTACTTTAGCCAACTCTGCCCTCATCCCACTGTAGTCCCCTTTGTTTAAGCATAGTACACTACTTCCTCACCCTCAATCTGTATTACAAATTCAACCATACTGTGATCACTCATTCCGAGAGGATCTTTTACTAGGAGATCGTTTATTATTCCTGTCTCATTACACAGGACCAGATCTAAGATAGCTGGCTCCCTTGTAGGTTCTGTAACATACTGTTCTAAGAAACAATCCCGTATGCATTCTATGAATTCCTCCTCAAGGCTACCCCGTGCGATTTGATTTGACCAATCGATATGCAGGTTAAAATCCCCCATGATTACTGCCGTTCCTTTTTCACATGCCTCCATTATTCCCTTGATTATTGTCCGCCCCACCGTGAAGTTATTATTTGGGGGCCTATAAACTACACCCACTTTTTCCCCTTACTATCTCTAATCTCCACCCACAATGATTCAACATTTTGTTCATTAGAGCCAATATCGTCTCTCACAACTGCCCTGATATCATTCTTTATTAACAGAGCTACCCCACCTCCTTTTCCTTCTTGTCTATCTTTCCGAATTGTCATACCCCTGTATGTTTAATTCCCAGTCTTGGCCACCCTGCAACCACGTTTCTGTAATGGCCACCAAATCATACCCATTTGTAATGATTTGTGCCGTCAACTCATTCACTTTGTTTCGAATGCTGCGTGCGTTTAGGTAAAGTGTTTTAATACTAGTTTTTAAACCATGATTTTTAGTTTTGACGCCTCCTGCAGCCCCTTTATATTCAAACATATTGTCCCTTCCTATCACCTTGTGGTTTACACTTACCCCAGTGTTGGTCTGCTCTGTTGCCTGCTGCCTTTTGCATCCTTTCTTGGGTTCTGTTCATCTGAGCTCTAACTAGCTCAGAGCCCCCTTCCTGGGTTCCCATCCCTCTGCCAAGCTAGTTTAAAGCCCTCCCAACCGCACTTTAGGAGATTTAGGAGACGGGGGCCTTAGTTTTGGTGTTTTATCCAAAGTATGGCACCTCTGACATGGGAACAATAGCGTAGTGCTAATGTTACTGGACTAATAATCCAGAGACATGAGTTCAAATCCCACCATGGAAGCTGGGGAATTTAAATTCAGTTAATTAAATAAATCTGGATTAAAAAGCTAGCAACAGAAATAATGATTATGAAACTGTTGGATTGTTTTTAAAAAAAAAAACACCTGGTTCACAAATGTCCTCTCGGGAAGGATGTGACTCCAGACCCACAGCAATGTGGTTGACTCTTAACTGCCTTCTCAAATGGCCTAAGAAGCCACTCGGTTGTCAAGAAGGTGGCTCACCGCCAGATTCTTGAGGTAAATTTGGGATGGGCAATAAATGCTGAGTTTCCCAGCGGCACCCACAACCGAGAATGAATTATAAAAAAATAACAATGCAGCACTCCCTCAGTACTGCACTGGGAGTGGTAACTGAGATTATGTGTTCCTCTATATAATTGGATTGGTTTTACAACTTTGCTGCAAGTAAGGCACAAGACCTGTGCTATGTGTTGCTGTATATATCTCTGCACATTCTATCCATAGTTGTACATGTTTACACTTTTCTATCTTTCCTCTCTTCCTGCCCCCTCAAAAAAAATGCCCTAAAAATGTAAATGGCCATATGTATTCAGGTCTGTGCCTCCGTGAAGGGTCCTGATACTCTGACATTTGTGTACCTTCAGGTTAACCGACTTTGAAATGCTGCTGGCTAGGTTTCTGATTTAGTTTAGGTTTATGCCTGAACAAAATTGAGATGTATTTGCCTTCCTTAAAGTGGTAGTGCTCCCACAATCGTCCTTCATTCCAAGATACTTTCTAAGTTAGCCCTTTATAATATATTAAAGTCTGCCAGCAGTATGCAGTCCCAGCTGTTTGTGGGCATTACACAACTTCTCAGATAATGAGGCGCATACTTTGCGTATTTTCACAAGAGAGGGGAGATGCAGACATTGCAATCAGAGAGGAGGAGTGTGAAATATTAGATGAAATAAATATAGAGAGAGGAAGCATTAAGGGGCTTAGCAGCTTTGAAAGTGGATAAATCCCCAGGCCTGGATGAAATGTATTGCAGGCTATTAAGAGAAGCAAAAGAGGAAATGGCAGATGCTCTGACTGTCATTTTCCAATCTTCTCTGGCTACAGGTGTGGTACTGGAGGACTGCGAACATTGTACTTTTGCGTAAAAAGGGAGAAAGTGATAGACCGAGTCATTACAGGCCAGTCAGCTTAACCTCGGTGGTGAGAAAATTATTGGAAAAAATTCAGAGGGACAGGATAAATCTTCATGGACCATCGGCATGGATTTGTTTGACCTAACTTAATTTAATTTTTTGAGGAGGTAACCAGGAAGGTCGATAAGGGTAGTGCGTTTGATGTAGTCTATATGGATTTTAGCAAGGCTTTTGATAAGGTCCCACGAGGAAGGCTGGTCACGAAAGTAAAAGCCCATGGGATCCAAGGCATAGTGGCAAGTTGGATCCAAAATTGGCTGAGGCAGGAAACAAAGGGTGTTTTTGTGACTGGAAGGCTGTTTCCAGTGCGGTTCTGCAGAGCTCAGTACTAGCTCCCTTGCCCTTTGTGGAATACATCAATGATTTAGACTTGAATGTAGGGGGTATGATTAAGAAGATTGCAGATGATACTAAAGTCAGCTGTGTGGTTGATGAAGAAGAAAGCTGTAGACTGCAGGAAGATATCAATGAACTGGTACGATGGGTAGAGCAATGGCAAATGGAATTCATCTGGAGAAATGTGAGGTAATGCATTTGGGGAGGGCTAACAAAGCAAGGGAATACATATTAAACGGTAACACACTGAGAAGTGTAGAGGAACAGAGGGACATTGGAGTGCATGTCCACAGATCCCTGAAGGTAGCAGGCCAGATAGATAAGGTGGTTAAGAAGGCATATGGAATACTTGCCTTTATTAACCGAGGCATAGAATACAAGAGCAGGGAGGTTATGCTTGAATGTGTATAAAACACTAGTTAGGCCACAGCTAGAGTACTGTGTGCAGTTCTGGTCACCACATTACAGGAAAGATGTGATTGTGCTAGAGAGGGTAATGAGGAGATTTACAAGGATGTTGCCTGGACTGGAGACTTTTAGCTATGAGGAAAGATTGGAAAGGCTGGGTTTGTTTTCTTTGGAACAGAGGAGGCTGAGGGGAGATCTTATTGAGGTGTATAAAATTATGAGGGGCTAGATAGAGTGGATAGGAAGGGCCTATTTCCCTTAGCAGAGGGGTCAATAACCTGGGGGCATAGATTTGAAGAAATTGATAGAAGATTTAGAGGAGATTTGAGCGGAAATGTCTTCACCCAGAGGGTGGTGGGGGTCTGGAACTCACTGAAAGAGTGGTAGAGGCAGAAACCCTCAGCACATATAAAAAGTGCTTGGATGTGCACTTGAAGTGTCGTAACCTATAGGGCTACGGACCAGGAGCTGGAAAGTGGGATTGGGCTGAATAGTTCTTTGTCGGCCAGTGCGGACATGGTGCAGCTGAAATGGCCTCCTTCCATGCTGTAAATTTCTATGAAGCAGTCCATGCCTGCATGCAACAAGACCTGGAAGACATTCAGACTTGGGCTGATAAGTGGCAAGGAGCATTCGTGCCACACACATACCATGCAATGACTATCTCCAACAAGAGAATATCTAACCACCGCCCCATGACATTCAACGGCATTACCATTGCCGAATCCCCCACCATCAAAGTCCTGGGAGTTATCATGGACCAGAAGCTTATCTGGACCATCTACATAAATAGTGTGGCAACAAGAGCAGGTCAGAGGCTGGGTATTCTGCAGCAAGTGTCTCACCACCTGATTCCCCAAAACCTTTCCACCATCTACAAGGCACAAGTCAGGAGTGTGATGGAATACTCTCCACTTGTTGCAGCTGCACTTATCCAGGCAACACTCGAAGCTCGACACCATCCAGGGCAAAGCAATCCGTTTGATTAGCACCACATCCCCACTTTAAACATTCACTCCCTCCATTACTGGCGCATCATGGCTGCAGTGTGTACCATCTCCTCAATGCACTGCAGAAACATACCAAGACGTCTTCGGTAGCACCTCCCAAACCCGTGACCTAGAAGAACAAGGGCAGCGGGCATATGGGAACATCACCTCCAAGTTCCTCCAAGTCACACACCATCCTGACGTGGAAATATTTTGCCATTCCTTCATTGCCACCGTTCAAATTCCTAGAACTCCCTAACAGCATTGTGGGAGTAGCTTCACCACTTGGACTGCAGCAGTTCAAGAAAGTGGCTCACCACCACCTTGTCGAGGGCAATTAGGGATGAGCAATAAATGCTGGCCTTGCCAGCGATGCCCACATCCTATGAACAAATTAAAAACAAAACACGGGTGAGCAGTTTGTCCGGTAGCATTCTGTGATGAACGTCACAGGACCTGGCTTGCAAATGTTGTAGGGGCAAAAGCAACAAGCATTTATATCTTTGTATTTGTTATAATCTTCATTCCTGTTCCTAATGGTCATCTAATACATTAAAAAAAA
Source organism: Pristiophorus japonicus (assembly GCF_044704955.1). Classification (NCBI taxonomy): domain Eukaryota; kingdom Metazoa; phylum Chordata; class Chondrichthyes; family Pristiophoridae; genus Pristiophorus; species Pristiophorus japonicus. The sequence continues at coordinate 478,749,183 of NC_091977.1, read as the reverse complement.
CATTTCTAGAAATCTGTTCCACATAGCTTTTGGAGGGGTAGTAGAAAAAACAGAAAAAATTCTAGATTTAAGTTTTGTTTGTATCTTGTTAATTTTATTCACTGGTTCTCTAGTTCTATTGAATACATCAGATATTGGACAAACACGGTCAAAACTGGGAGAATAATTTGTAGGGAAAGAGCAGGGGAGTGGGACTAATTGGATAGCTCTTTCAAATAGCTAGCACAGGCAAAATGGGTGGAAGATTCTATGAATTTTCTGAGCTGTATGATTCTATGAATTACTCTGAAATGCGGTCAATGTTATGCAAAGAAATCTGGCAGCTATTTTATGCATAAGATCACAAAAAGTGAATGGCAACTGTAAACAATGGAGGGATGTAGTGGGGAAACCTCCCATCAAATTATGCCATAGATTCTTCAATCTCCTCTAGAACAGATAGATATGTCTTTCATTTAACTACTCCTTTTGGCGGGATGGCACCTCTCACAATGCAGAATGCCCTCTAAATTATGGGCAGCAGGGGAGGGCAATTCTACCAGTTGAGTAAAGCTTACATTTGCTCAGCTGGAGGCTTTTAACATTCCTCTCTCAGCAAGTGAGCAAATGCCAAATGTATGGGTTTTAAAAATTCATTTTTGGGATGTGGTTGTCACTGGCAATGCTGGAATTTTTTGCCCATTTCTTTTCCTGAGAAGATGATACAACCGAATGTCTGTCTTGCCAGGTCACTTCAGAGAGTAGTTAAGTGTCAGCCACTTTGGTGTGGGATTGGAGTCACACATAGGCCAGACAGGGTAACTGAAGGCAGGCTTCCTTCCCTAAAGGAATTTAATGAACCATTTGGTTATTTAAGACAATTCGACAGCTTCATGGTCACTCTGAATGATATCGGTTTTTTATTTCCAGATTTTCAAGAATTCTCAAACTGCCATGGTGGTATTTGAACTCGTGTTCTCTGAATTATTAGCTCAGGCCTGTGGATTACCAGTCCAATAACATGCTATTGAAATCACACAATGACAAATTGTGAAATTGAATTCAATAAATATGGTAACTTGTAAGAAATTAGCCTCAAAAGCTGCCAGGTTAAAAACCCAATTAGTTCAGTAATGTTCTTCAAGAAAGGGAACCTGTACATGTGACTTGTTCATACTGACTCTCATTTTTATCCGAGTGGCCTAGCAAGCTGCTCAGTAATAACTTCAATAAAGGCTCTCCATCAGGAATCTAGTGATGAGCAATAAATATCAATGTCGCCCATGTCCCAAGAACAAACTAAACATTTTTTAAAGTGTGTTTTCAGGATGTATTGGGACAAAAAGTATACATTTATATATGCCATTTGAAAGATTATCAAAATGATTAACTGCGGACGTTGAAACATGTGTTTGTAATGTAATGAGAAATTTGGATAGAAACCGAAGTAATTTTTCTGCTTTTAAAAGGTTAATTCTGTATTGGGAGAAAATTGGAAAGAAAGAATCAACTGACTTTGGAAATAAGGTTATGAAATATCAAACGGGAGAGATGTGTGGGAACAGAAAAAATGGCAGAAATGTGAAATGTTTTTGAGCGCTGGCATTCCTTTGTTACTGGTATGGGTAGGAGATGCATTTGAATTTATGGAGATTAAAAAGATATATTTTCATTGAGTTTGTTAATAGGAAGCAGCAGGACCAGATGTAATGTATCCAGAGAAGCTTTTATATTGTCTTTCTAATTTAATCTGGATTAATTAATCTGGGAAACTGGTGCCCATGAGTTGACTCCTAGAGTTTACAATGCTGAACCTGGCTCCCTTGTCCTGGTGGCAGATTCTGTGGGCCTCCCACTAGGTTAAGGGAGCTGAATTTATTAACATAAACTTTGAAAGCCAGCTCACAAGACACCAGTCTTCTGGACACTAATATAAAAGCAGCTTGTAGCAATGGGAGTAGGAAGAGGGGAAGTTATAACCTTCAGCTCGTTGAATACAGCGGCAGTACCAGGCGATTGGAAAAATATCGCGTGTTCCAATTCTTTAAAAGGTCAGAGCATGATATACAAAATTATAGAGCTGTTAGCTTGACATCAATTGCAAGCAAAATGTTGGAGTCTGTTTATAGAGGAAGCAATTCAAAATTATTAAGAGGAAATATGATTCCAAGCCAACACAGGTTTATAAAAGGCAGGTCGTGCGCAACAAGTTTATTGGAATCTTTTTAGGATATGATGCTATTGGATGCTTTAACTTTCAGATGCTATTTGCTGAAGTGCTGTCAAATGATTTGAGACAAAAAAGAAAGCTCCAATAAAGGCTGAAATTGCCAAAGTAATAAAGGCTGAAATTGCCAAAGTAATAAGAGTAGTGATTGTAAAATTTAAACATTTTACAATTAAAATCAAACAACACAATAGGAACCATCATTAGCGATGGAGTTTTTAACCAATTAAAAAACAATTGCTCTTGGGGATGTGGGAGACATGGATAAAGCTGCATTTAGTTGCCCTGAGTGGTGGTGGGCCGCCTTGAACCACAGCAGTCCTTAAGGTGCTCCCAAAGTGGTGGTGGTGGGTAGGAAATTCTAGGATTCTAGCATATTGAAAATGAGCAACAAAGGGGAAACCTTGTACAACGAAACAAAAGTGTCCAAAGTCTCCAGGTATTCAGGCACCAATATCCAAAACCCTCCCATTGTGGCTTAAAACTGAGATGAGGAGACATTTCTTCTTCTGAGGGTTGTAAATGTATGGAATTCTCTGCCCCAGAGAGCTGTGGAGGCTGGGTCATTGAATATATTTAAGGCGGAGATAGACAGATTTTTGAGCGATTGGGGAATAAAGGGTTATGGGGAGTGCGGGCAGGGAAGTGGAGCTGAGTCCATGATCGGATCAGCCATGATCTTATTGAATGTCGGGCCATTCTCGAGGAGCCAAATGGCCTACTCCTGCTCCCTTTTATTGTTATGTTCTTAAAGCAGATGATGTCCACATGTGGTGTACAAAGCCAGGGAACCTGCTCCACAAAGCCCATGCATCTGTATTCTGCTTGTATTTCCTGTTTTGTCCAATCTTGAATGTCTTGCAATTTTCTCCAGCTAAACATTAATGAAACCAAAGCCATCGTCTCCAACTCCCGCCATGGATTCCATCCCCATTGCTGGCCACCATCTTGGGCTGAACTGGAAAGTTTACAACCATAGCACTCTATTTATCACTGAGCTGAGTTTCTGACCCCCTATCCACCCCAACACAGAACGCCTACTTCCACCATAATATTGCCCACATCTGCTAAAAATCTGATCCATGCCTTTGTCACCTCCAGGCTTGACTTCCGATGCTCTTCCGGCCAGCTTCCCATTCTCCACCCTCCGTAAACTTCACCTCATCGATAACTCTGCTATCTGTATCCTATCCAGTATGTACCTATCACCCCAGTGCCAGCTGACCCATGTCGGCTCCTAGTCCCCTAACGCCTGAAATTTAAAATTCTTATCCTTGTATTTAAATTCCTGACTCCCCAACAAAATTTCTGCTTCTGGCCTCTTGCGCATTCTCCCCTTCTTTCATCATGCTATTGACTGCTGTGCCAGCAGCCGTCTAGGCCCCATGCTCTGGAATTCCCTTCCTTTCTGTCTTTCCACCTTCCTCTCCTTTAAAACCCACCTCTTTAACCAAACTTTTGGTCATTCCTCTTAACTTGGCGCTCATTTTTTTTTTTCTTACACCTCTGTGAAATGCCTTGGGATGTTTTATTTTTCCATGCTAAAGGCACTATATAAATGCGAGCTGTTATGTTTTTATTTTGTGGGGTCTGGTGGCTCGGAAAGCACTGCCCTTAGTGCTGCTGCTTTGTAGGTGGATAAATGCTAAATCAAAGCACCAAGATCCGTTGGTATCAGCAGTTTAAGATGTATGCAAATGAATGGAGAAGTGGAGTAGCTAGAAGCTTAAAGTTTGGATATGCCTGCCTTAAGGGATTGATAGGCTAGGAGAGTTCCCTGAGTAATCACTTATGTGGGGGGTGGGGTGGAGAATCGTGGACTTCCTAGACCTCCTGAGAAGAACCCAGGTTTTTCTTGTCAATGAAATATACATCTTTTGGCAGTGATGAAAGTTCCTGGAATGCAATCACACTGCAGTGGTGACATCTTCGGGTGATATCTGCATTCTGATTCTTTTTTTGTTATAAGAATCTATTTTTTTGAGCCCTATTTCTAATCTTCTGGAAACCTATGAGAACAGATGGATAGCTAAATCAATTAGTGGTTAGTCAAGAATCCTACATTGCCTTAAAAACTGAAATCTTGGGGCACACTGGTCTTTTCCTGTTGCACTGAAACCAGATCGACTTTTTAAAAAACCTGTATCCTTCAAGACAGTTTTTTTATTTTCAAACTCTAGTAAGTGGAGCTGCCTTGATTTTGTTAAAGCGCCCCCTCCCCTCCCTGTGTAGTATTAAACCATACCAGCTGAAATATCTGTTGAGGCACTATAATTGGCCTCAGCACACTTGTACTGGGGAGGGGGAAATTAGCTGGAGTATTTGCTTCAAATTGTTACCCAGTGACTCCTGATGAAAAATGTGCATGTGTCATCATAAGGCAGTCCCTCGAAATCGAGGAAGACTTGCTTCCACTCTGAGTTCTCCGGTGACTGTACAGTCCAATACGGGAATTACAGTCTCTGTCACAGGTGGGACAGACAGTGGTTGAAGGAAAGGGTAGGTGGGGAGTCTGGTTTGCCACACGCTCCTTCCACTGTCTGCGCTTGATTTCTGCATGCTCTCGGCGACGAGATTCAAGGTGCTCAACGCCTTCCCGGATGCTCTTCTTCCACTTGGGGCGGTCTTGGGCCAGGGATTCCCAGGTGCCGATGGGGATGTTGCACTTTATCAAGGAGGCTTTGAGGGTGTCCTTGAAGCGTTTCCTCTGCCCACCTGCCGTGTAGGAGTTCAGAGTAGAACGCTTGCTTTGGGAGCCTCATGTCAGGCATGCGGCCGATGTGGCCCGCCCAACGGAGCTGGTCGAGTGTGGTCCGTGCTTCGATGCTGCGGATGTTGGCCTGAACACTGACGTTGGTGCGTCTATCCTCCCAGTGAATTTGCAGGATCTTGTGGAGGCAGCGTTGATGGTACTTCTCCAGCATTTGAAGTATCTACTGTATATGGTCCACATCTCTGAGCCATATAGGAGGGTGGGTATTACTACTGCCCTGTAGACCATAAGCTTGGTGCCAGATTTGAAGTCCTGGTATTTGAACACACTCTTCCTCAGGCGACCGAAGGCTGCGTTGGCACACGAGGCAGTGTTAGACCTCATCATTGTATGTGTAGACATCAGGTGAACACTTGATTGGGCTCACCCATTTGTAGTAATCTGTACAAGTTGCCTCCAGTTATCCACATCTCATCTGAATGACTCAGTAACCTCTGTAGATCATATCTGGGTGTCTTGATAATCTTTCTAGATCTTGTCTGAGTGTCTCTAATGTTTGTAGATCTGATCCAGGTGTCTGTAATCTGGATCTGGGTAAGCTATATAGTGCGCAGAGAAGTAGGAGATTAAGGTCAACATATAGAATTGTGAACATGTCCATCAGAAATAACACCAGTGAGTGTTACACATTAAATGGAAATATGCTCGCGGTATCAGAGCAGGAAAGAGATCTAGGGGTGGACGGGTTATTAAAAATCATAAATTCGGTGTTCACAGGCAGCGAAGAAAACAAATAAAAGGTTTGGATGTATAGCTGGGGATGAGTTATAATTCTAAGGAAGTGATTTTGAATTTTTATCAGTCCTTGTTTAGGCCACAGCTGGAGTAGTGGATGTTCAGTATTGCTGGAAGGATGTAGAAATATTGGAGGGGGGTTCAGAGGAAGTCTATAAGGCTAATTCAATGGACTGAATTATGAAAAGATTTCTTACCCTGGGACTTTGAACAGTATATATCGGAACCAACCAGGGGGCAGGCTATCTTAGATCTTGTCCTGTGAAATGAGAGGATTAATAAACAAACTCCTAGTAAAGGATCCCCTTGGAATGAGTGATCATAGCATGGTTGAATTTTGAATTCAGATGGAGGGTGAGAAAGTTGGATCTCAAACCAGCGTACTAAGCTTAAATAAAGGAGACTATAAAGGTATGAGGGCAGAGTTGGCTAAGGTGGACTGGGAAAATAAAGTGTAGAACGGTTGATGAACAGTGACGTACATTTAAGGAGATAGTTCATAACTCAAGAAAAATATATTCCAGTGAGGAGGAAAGGGTGTAAAAGAAAAGATAGCCATCCGTGGCTAACTATCCAATTTAAAAACCAGGGCATACAAAGTAGCCAAAACTAGTGGGAGTACAGAAGATTGGGAAGCTTTTAAAATCCAGCAAAGAATGACTTAAAAAAATTATTAAGAAAGGGAAGATAGACTATGAAAGTAAAAGTAAACGAGCACAAAATATAAAAACGGATAGCAAGAGTTTCAAAGGAAAAGAGTGGCTAAAGTAAATGTTGGCCCCTTAGAGAATGAGACTGGGGGATTAGTAATGGGGAACATGGAGATGGCAGAAACTCTGAACAAATATTTTGTATCAGTCTTTACGGTAGAAGACACAAAAAATATCGCGACAGTGGATAGTCAAGGGGCTATGGGGGTGTGGGGGGAAGAACTTAACACAATCACCAAGGAGATGGGACTAAAGGCAGATAAGTCCCCTGGATCTGATGGCTTGCATCCTAGGGTCGTAAGAGAAGTAGCGGTAGGGATAGTGGATGCATTGGTTGTAATTTACCAAAATTCTCTGGATTCTGGGGAGGTCCCAGCAGATTTGAAAACTGCACATGTAACGCCCCTATTTAAAAAAGGAGGCAGACAAAAAGTAGGAAACTAGACCAGTTAGCCTGACATCTGTGGTTGGGAAAATGTTGGAGTCCATTATTCAAGAAGCAGTAGCAGGATATTTGGAAAAGCATAATTCAGTCAGGCAGATTCGGCATAGATTTATGATGGGGAAGTAATATTTGACAAATTTGCTGGAATTCTTTGAAGATGTAACGAACAGGGTGGATAAAGGGGAACCAGTGGATGTGGTGTATTTGGACTTCCAGAAGGCATTTGACACGGTGCCACATAAAAGGTTACTGGACAAGATAAAAGTTCATGGGGTTGGGGGTAATATATTAGCATGGCTAGAGGATTGGCTGGCTAACAGAAAACAGAGTTGGGATAAAAATGGTTCATTCTCGGGTGGTCAATCAGTAACTAGTGGGGTGCCGCAAGGATTGGTGCTGGCACCTCGACTATTTACAATCTATATTAACGACTTGGATGAAGGGACTGAGTGTAACGTAGCCAAGTTTGCTGACGATACAAAGATGGGAGGAAAAACAATGTGAGAGGAGGACACATAAAACCTGCAAAAGGACATAGACAGGCTAAGTGATGGAGTATAATGTTGGAAAGTGTGAGGTTATGCACTTTGGCAGAAAAAAATCAGAGCAAGTTATTATTTAAATGGAGAAAAATTGCAAAGTGCTGCAGTACAGCGGGACCCAGCTAATATGCAGGTACAGCAAGTGATCAGGAAGGCCAATGGAATCTTCGCCTTTATTGCAAAGGGGATGGTGTATAAAAGCAGGGAAGTCTTGCTACAGTTATACAGGGTATTGTGAGGCCACACCTGGAATACTGCGTACTGGAGGCAGTTCAGAGAAGGTTCACTAGGTTGATTCCGGAGATGAGGGGGTTGACTTATGAGGAAAGGTTGTGTAGGATGGGCCTCTACTCATTGGAGTTCAGAAGAATGAGAGGTGATTTTATTGAAACGTATAAGATTGAGGGAGCTTGACGAGGTGGATAGAGAGAGGATGTTTCCACTGATAGGGGAGACTAGAACTAGGGGGCATGATCTTAGAATAAGGGGCTGCCCATTTAAAACTGAAATGAGGAGGAATTTCTTCTGAGGATTGTAAATCTGTGGAATTCGCTGCCTAGAGAGAGCGAGAGAGAGAGAGCTGTGGCATCTGGGTCATTGAATAAATTTAAGGCAGAGATACAGTTTCTTAACCGATAAGTGAATAAGGAGTTATGGGGAGCGGGCAGGGAAGTAGACCCGAGTCTGGATCAGCCAAGATCGTATTAAATGGCGGAAACAGGCTCGAGGGGCCGTATGGCTTATTCCTGCTCTTATTTCTTATGTTCTTTACTCCCATTATTTTGCCTTGTACTTTTTCTCTAGTGATAATTGTTTTAATTTCCTCCCTCCCTTTTGGACCCTGATTTTCTAATATTGGGATGCTTTTCATGTCTTCTACCTTGAAGACAGATACAAAATATTTGTTCAAAGTCTCTGCCATTTCCTTGTTTTCCATTATTAATTCCGCATGTCTCATTCTCTAAGGGACCAACATTTACTTTAGCTACTCTCTCCCTTTTTATATACTTGTTGAAGCTCTTACTGTCTGTCTTCATATTTCTTGTTAGTTTACTCTTATCTATTTTCTCCCTCATTATTTTTTTAGTCATCCATTGTTACTTTCTAAAATTTTCCCAATCTTCTAGCCTACCACTAATCTTCGCAACATTGTACACCTTTTTTTTCCAATTTTATACCATCCTTAACTTCCTTAGTTAGCCATGGATGGTTCATCTTTCTTGTAGTCTCTCTTTCTCAATGGAATATATCTTTGTTGAGAATTATGAAATGTCTCCTTAAATGTCTGCCACTGCTTATCTTTTAATCTATTTTCCCAGTCCAATTTAGCCCACTCTGTCTTCATACCTTTGTAATTGCCTTTTATTTAGGTTTAAGACACGAGTTTCAGAGCCAAGTTTCTCACCCTCAAACTGAATGTGAAATTATATCGTTATGATCCCTCTTCCCTCGAGAATCCTTTACTATGAGGTCATTAATGAATCCTGTCTCATTACACTTTACCATAGAAACATAGAAAATAGGTGCAGGAGCAGGCCATTCAGCCCTTCTAGCCTGCACTGCCATTCAATGAGTTCATGGCTGAACATGAAACTTCAGTACCCCCTTCCTGCTTTCTCGCCATACCCCTTGATCCCCCGAGTAGTAAGGACTTCATCTAACTCCCTTTTGAATATATTTAGTGAATTGGCCTCAACTACTTTCTGTGGTAGAGAATTCCACAGGTTCACCACTCTGGGTGAAGAAGTTTCTCCTTATCTCGGTCCTAAATGACTTACCCCTTATCCTCAGACTGTGACCCCTGGTTCTGGACTTCCCCAACATCAGGAACATTCTTCCTGCATCTAACCTGTCTAAACCCGTCAGAATTTTAAACTTTTCTATGAGGTCCCCTCTCATTCTTCTGAACTCCAGTGAATACAAGCCCAGTTGATCCAGTCTTTCTTGATAGGTCAGTCCCACCATCCCGGGAATCAGTCTGGTGAATCTTCGCTGCACTCCCTCAAGAGCAAGAATGTCCTTCCTCAAGTTAGGAGACCAAAACTGTACACAATACTCCAGGTGTGGCCTCACCAAGGCCCTGTACAACTGTAGCAACACCTCCCTGCCCCTGTACTCAAATCCCCTCGCTATGAAGGCCAACATGCCATTTGCTTTCTTAACCGCCTGCTGTACCTGCATGCCAACCTTCAATGACTGATGTACCATGACACCCAAGTCTCGTTGCACCTTCCCTTTTCCTAATCTGTCACCATTCAGATAATAGTCTGTCTCTCTGTTTTTACCACCAAAGTGGATAACCTCACATTTATCCACATTATACTTCATCTGCCGTGCATTTGCCCGCTCACCTAACCTATCCAAGTCACTCTGCAGCCTCATAGCATCCTCCTCGCAGCTCACACTGCCACCCAACTTAGTGTCATCCGCAAATTTGGAGATACTACATTTAATCCCCTCGTCTAAATCATTAATGTACAATGTAAACAGCTGGGGCCCCAGCACAGAACCTTGCGGTACCCCACTAGTCACTGCCTGCCATTCTGAAAAGTACCCATTTACTCCTACTCTTTGCTTCCTGTCTGACAACCAGTTCTCAATCCACGTCAGCACACTACCCCAATCCCATGTGCTTTAACTTTGCACATTAATCTCTTGTGTGGGACCTTGTCGAAAGCCTTCTGAAAGTCCAAATATACCACATCAACTGGTTCTCCTTTGTCCACTTTACTGGAAACATCCTCAAAAAATTCCAGAAGATTTGTCAAGCATGATTTCCCTTTCACAAATCCATGCTGACTTGGACCTATCGTGTCACCATTTTCCAAATGCGCTGCTATGACATCCTTAATAATTGATTCCATCATTTTACCCACTACTGAGGTCAGGCTGACCGGTCTACAATTCCTTGTTTTCTCTCTCTCTCCTTTTTTTAAAAAGTGGGGTTACATTGGCTACCCTCCACTCGATAGGAACTGATTCAGAGTCAATGGAATGTTGGAAAATGACTGTCAATGCATCCGCTATTTCCAAGGCCACCTCCTTAAGTACTCTGGGATGCAGTCCATCAGGCCCTGGGGATTTATCGGCCTTCAATCCCATCAATTTCCCCAACACAATTTCCCGACTAATAAAGATTTCCCTCAGTTCCTCCTCCTTACTAGACCCTCTGACCCCTTTTATATCCGGAAGGTTGTTTGTGTCCTCCTTAGTGAATACTGAACCAAAGTACTTGTTCAATTGGTCTGCCATTTCTTTGTTCCCCATTATGACTTCCCCTGATTCTGACTGCAGGGGACCTACGTTTGTCTTTACTAACCTTTTTCTCTTTACATACCTATAGAAACTTTTGCAATCCGCCTTAATGTTCCCTGCAAGCTTCTTCTCGTACTCATTTTCCCTGCCCTAATCAAACCCTTTGTCCTCCTCTGCTGAGTTCTAAATTTCTCCCAGTCCCCAGGATCGCTGCTATTTCTGGCCAATTTGTATGCCACTTCCTTGGCTTTAATACTATCCCAGATTTCCCTAGACAGCCACGGTTGAGACACCTTCACTTTTTTATTTTTACGTCAGACAGGAATGTACAATTGTTGTAATTCATCCATGCGGTCTCTAAATGTCTGCCATTGCCCATCCACAGTCAACCCCTTAAGTATCATTCGCCAATCTATCCTAGCCAATTCACGCCTCATACCTTCAAAGTTACCCTTCTTTAAGTTCTGGACCATGGTCTCTGAATTAACTGCATCATTCTCCATCCTAATGCAGAATTCCACCATATTATGGTCACTCTTCCCCAAGGGGCCTCGCACAATGAGATTGCTAATTAGTCCTCTCTCATTACACAACACCCAGTCTAAGATAGCCTTCCCCCTAGTTGGTTCCTCGACATATTGGTCTAGAAAACCATCCCTTATGCACTCCAGGAAATCCTCCTCCACCGTATTGCTTCCAGTTTGGCTAGCCCAATCTATGTGCATATTAAAGTCGCCCATTATAACTGCTGCACCTTTATTGCACCCCTAATTTCCTGTTTGATGCCCTCCCCAACATCACTACTACTGTTTGGAGGTCTGTACACAACTCCCACTAATGTTTTTTGCCCTTTGGTGTTCTGCAGCTCTACCCATATAGATTCCACATCATCCAAGCTAATGTCTTTCCTAACTATTGCATTAATCTCCTCTTTAACCAGCAATGCTACCCCACCTCCTTTTCCTTTTATTCTATCCTTCCTGAATGTTGAATACCCCGGGATGTTGAGTTCCCAGCCCTTAAAATCCTGGAGCCACGTCTCCGTAATCCCAATCACATCATATTTGTTAACATCTATTTGCACAGTTAATTAATCCACCTTATTGTGGATACTCCTTGCATTAAGACACAAAGCCTTTAGGCTTGTTTTTTTAACACCCTTTGTCCTTTTAGAATTTTGCTGTACAGTGGCCCTTTTTGTTCTTTGCCTTGGGTTTCTCTGCCCTCCACTTTTCCTCATCTCCTTTCTGTCTTTTACTTTTGCCTCCTTTTTGTCTCCCTGCATTGGTTCCCATCCCCCTGCCATATTAGTTTAACTCCTCCCCAACAGCACTAGCAAACACTCCCCCTAGGACATTGGTTCCAGTCCTGCCCAGGTGCAGACGGCCCGGTTTGTACTGGTCCCACCTCCCCCAGAACCGGTTCCAATGCCCCAGGAATTTGAATCCCTCCCTGCTGCACCACTGCTCAAGCCACGTATTCATCTGCGCTATCCTGCGATTCCTACTCTGACTAGCACGTGGCACTGGTAGCAATCCTGAGATTACTACTTTTGAGGTCCTACTTTTTAATTTAGCTCCTAGCTCCTTAAATTCGTTTCGTCATCCCTTTTTTTTGCCTATGTCGTTGGTACCAATGTGCACCACTACAACTGGCTGTTCTCCCTCCCATTTCAGAATGTCCTGCACCCGCTCCGAGACATCCTTGACCCTTGCACCAGGGAGGCACCATACCATCCTGGAGTCTCGGTTGTGGCCGCAGAAACGCCTATCTATTCCCCTCACCATTGAATCCCCTATCACTATCGCGCTCCCACTCTTTTTCCTGCCCTCCTGTGCAGCAGTGCTAGCCACGGTGCCATGAACTTGGCTGCTGCTGCCCTCCCCTGATGAGTCATCCCCCCCAACAGTACTCAAAGCGGTGTATCTGTTTTGCAGGGGGATGACCACAGGGGACCCCTGCACTACCTTCCTTGCACTGCTCTTCCTGCTGGTCTTCCATTCCCTATCTGGCTGTGGACCCTTCTCCTGCGGTAAGACCAACTCACTACACGTGATACTCACGTCATTCTCAGCATCGTGGATGCTCCAGAGTGAATCCACCCTCAGCTCCAATTCCGCAACGCGGACCGTCAGGAGCTCGAGGCGGATACACTTCTCACACACGTAGTCCTCTGGGACACCGGAAGTGTCCCTGAGATCCCACATAGTACAGGAGGAGCATATCACGTGACCGAGCTCTCCTGCCATGCCTTAACCCTTAGATACCCTTAAATTGGTAATAACAATGTTACAGTTCACTTACTGATATAAAAAAGAAAAATAAAAGCTACTCACCAATCACCAGCCAATCACTTACCCCAATGGCTGTGACGTCACCTTTTGATTCCTTTCTACTTCTATTTTGCTTTCTCTCCCGCTGTAGCTGCACCGGTACGCCTTTTATAGGCCGCTCCCGCCTCTCACCAACTGCCGCTGGCTCTTGATCTCCCGCTGGGCCTTTTATAGGCCGCTCCCCTCTCAACAACTGCTGCTACCAGATCTAAAATAGCCTGTTCTCTGGTTGGTTGCAATCTTCCAAAATTCCCTAGATTCTGGAACTGTCCCAGCGGATTGGAAAACCACAAATGTAACACCCATATTGTTCCAAGAAACTCGTCCTCGAGGCTACCTTTGCCAATTTGATTTGTCCAATCTATGAAGATTAAAGTCGCCTAAGATTATTGCAGTAGAAGCCTCCATTATTTCTTGATTTATATTCTGTCTTGCAATGCAGCTACTGTTGGGGTGCCGATAGACTACTCCCACCAGTGACTTCTTTCCCTTGCTATTTCTTATCTCCACCCAAACTGATTGTATATCTTGATCTTCTGAGCCAAGATAATTTCTCACTACTGTACTGATCTCATCCTTTATAAACAGAGCTATCCCACCTCCTTTTCCTTTTTGCCTATCCTTCCAAAATGTCAAATATTCAGTTCCCAGCCTTGGTCATCTTGCAACCACGTCTCTGTAATGTCTATCAGATCATATCCATTTATTTCTATTTGTGCCATCAATTCATCTATCTTGTTACGAATGCTGTGAGCATTCAGATAAAGAGCCTTTAATTTTGTCTTTCACAACCATTGGACGTCTCGAAGCACTTTACAGTCAATGGTGTACATTTGGAGTGTAGTCACTTGTAATGGGTTCTTTGTTAAGAATTCATAGTTGCACATAGCTATTAAGAACTAGTTGGTTTATTCGCAAAGGTTTAACAATCACACTATATTACCAGTTCATCCACCAGGCTCACAACCACCTGACTCATCGTGGATCCCCTGACCCAACTGGCTGGGGTTTTATTGAGTGTTATGAACATCAAGTGACTGGCTACGCCACTCCCAACTCAATAGCTCTACAAACCTGTGAGCATACTTACACTGCTTCCCCTTTTTTTTGGAAGCAAGGTAATTATACAATTTTTCAAAAGATTGCTTATCATCACAATTTTACAAATTTGACTGCTGAAGCTTTCTTCCTAAGATCTTGATATTCGCAGTTATTAATATCTTGTCTAGTTGGTTTGCGTTTCCTCATTGATCTTCTCAACTGAACCCCAACTCCGCCCCTTCCCGGATGATAGTCTCTACGAGAGTGTCCCATATCCGCAGAACCGCCTTCAGTCGGCTGCATCTGAGTTGGTGGGGATATGGACATTGTGTCTGTTGAAGTACTTGGACCTGCCAACTCACTTAATCATCGTCCAAGTCAGGCTCATAATTATCCACTTGTGGTACTGAAGGTGCATCACTCGCTAGAAACATTTGATCCACATGAACCTTCCTGATGTATTCACCAATTTTGACCAAAGTACTGCTTGGTGCCTCATACCTGAATAATTGTACCAATGTCCCATTTGCATGGATTTGCCCTTTTCGACGGACTGAGAACTCTGACCTGATCACCATTATGAAAGCACCGCTCTTTAGTACTGGAATGATAATGACGTTTCTGCACCGATTGTGCCTTTTCTACCTCATCAGTCCAGTTCGATTACAATAAACTGAGATGCGTCCTCAGCCTATGCTTCATCAATAATGCATGCAGGTGTGTACCCTATTGTAGAATGAGGCGTAGTTCTGTATTTTTAAAGAAAATCAGCTAACCTGTGCTTCATGCTCACCGATGATCCAGTCTGTAGAACTTGTTTCCGCAAAGCCTCCTTGACAATTTTGACAGACCTCTCAGCTGCACCATTCGAAGCAGGATGATATGTTGCTACCAGCGTGTGTTTGATACCGTTGTCTGGCAAAATTCGCCAATTGCACGGACCGAAATAGCGGCCCATTATCTGACTTTCTTCGGGCAGGCCATGGCGTGTAAAAATGTCCTACAATTCATCCAATGTACGCTCTGTAGGCATAGATGACCCCATATGCTGTATCTCCAGCCATTCCGAATGGCTATCCATTAGAACCAGAAAATGATCACTGCCCCTCAAAAATCAATCTGTATTTTTGGAATGGTCTCGTTGGCCAAGTCCATGCTTACAGCGGCGTTTTAGCTGGCATGGTCCTGCAGTCTTGACAGAGACGGTGCACTTACTTACTAATACTTCTAAGTCCTTATACAACCTAGGCCAATAAACAAAACTTTGGGCCACCGCTATATTACTACCCTATTGTTTTTGCACTTCATATTTGCCGACATATTTGCTCTTCTATCTCCCTCTGACTGTTTGGGGATCTTTCGTACCTTCCCAACATTGTGATTGCCTCTTTTTTGTTCTTCAGTTTAACCCATATGACCTCATTTGATGATCCTTCCAACACATCATCCCTCCTCACAGCTGTATTTGTTTTGTTAACCAATATTGTGACCCCTGCACCTTTTTTTTTAATCCCCCCCTCTATCTCGTTTGAAAACACTAACCAGGAATGTTGATCTGCCATTCCTGCCCTTTAAGCCATGTTTCAGTAATAGCTATGATGATATACATGTCAATCTGTGCCCACAGCCCACGTTTCAGACCACTTGCATTGAAGTATATACCATTACCCGTTTGTCTGTTTTCTAGCCTTTGTTTCCTCTGCCGTCCAAACCCTCCCCAACAGCATTAGTAACCGCTCCCCAACGAGGATATTGGTCCCGGCCCTGTTGAGGTGCAACCCGTCCGGCTTGTACAGCTCCCATCTCCTGCAGAACTGGTCCCAATGCCTCAGGAATCTAAAGCCCTCCCTCCTCCTGCACCATCTCTCCAGCCATGCATTCATCTGCTTTATCCTTCTGTACTCACTACCACATGGCACCGGGTGTAACTCTGAGATTATTACCTGTTTGAGGGCCTGCTTATTCATCTCTTTCTTAGCTCCCTAAAATCTTCCTGCAGGACCTCATCCCTCTTTCTCCCTATGTCGTTGGTACCGATATGGACCATGACCTCTGACTGTTCACCCTCCTCCCATAGAATGTGCTGCAGCCGCTCTGACATCCATGACCCTGGCAAAATACCATCCTGTCTGTGTCTATGGCCGCAAAAACGCTTGTCTGTTCCCTTAACTATTGAATCCCCTATCATTATTGCTATTCTAGACTTCCTCCTCGTTCTCCCCCACCCTCGTACAGCTGAGCCACTCATGGTGCTGTGGCATTGGCTCTGGCTGTACTTCCCAGAGGATCACTCGCCCGCACCAATATTCAGAACTGAATAGCAGTGAGATGCACTTGGAATTCCTGCACTATCTGCCTGCTCCTCCTTGTCTGTCTGGCAAAGGATAGTGGGGAATGTGGCTATCGATTCGACTACTTCTCACGTGCTGTCGTTTCTAGAAGTATTCTTCTCATATTTTAAGACGTTTCAATACAAATTGGATCCCCCACCCTTAATTTTTGGCTTCAGGGACTGCAGTGACGAGGAATGCAATCAGAAGCAAGTACAATTACTTTGTTGCGGGAAAACTCTGCCTCCTTTACAACAAGAGTGATTCTACCTGAAGCAGTAGTGGGGAAAGAGACTGATGAGGAAAGCTAAGAAAGAAAGAAAATAAAAGGGCGAAAGGAAGTATTTAACCTAATGAATGGGAGTGCCCTTCATTAGGTTTGTCAAACACCTAGTGATAGCAAGCACACAAGTTGGATGGCAAAGTAGTTGCATTATCAAACATTTATATAGTGACCATTACTTTGTCATCCCGTTTCCATAATGTACCAATTCATAAAATGTTAAACCTCTCATTTTGGCTTTTCAGGACTCGGCTGTGCTTACGATGGCTGACTTCAATCTGATTGATGCACTGCACGAAAGTACACCCAGTGTCGAATCGGAAATTAAGAGGGATTTCATTGCTTCTCTGGAGGCAGAGAAATACGATGATGTTGTTGGAGAAAGTGTGGCGAAAGAAAGTTATGTTCCACTGCTGGATGACGATGAGACAAAACCACCTCTTTCAGAGGCTAAAGAGAATGCAGTGGTGCAATTGTACGGAGAGGCAGCATCTGAACAAGCAGTTGAAGGTGGACAATTGACCGAACGTGAGTGTATGCATAATATGAACTTTAGATCAGAGCAGTGAGTGGAAGCCTCTCACAGTAGGGCTCGTCTGTTGAACTTTGGGTGTTCTTGAGCAGTCGAATGCCATCTGGCACTTGGCTCTCTGCTTAAACCATTCCTAGGTGTATGTCCAGCATGACTGCATGAGGGTTTAAACTCAGAGCTTTGCATGAGGGTTTGAAGACAGAGCTTGGAATGAGGAAACAGCCATTCAGCCCATTATGTCTGTTCCTTCTACCAACCATATACATCTCATTTGGCTGCACAAGGTACTGGGTTCAGACTGCTGAAACTAATTTCATTTTGAGTGATTTGAGCTGTTGGAGGAGATCAACGTAGGAACAGCAAGTAGGCCATTCAGCCCCTTGACTCTGTTCGGCCATTCAATTAGATCATGGCTGATTTGTATCTGAGATCTCCCGGCATGCTCTCCTCCCTCCAGATGAGAGATGAGATCATGCATTCGCACCAACAGTGCCTCTCCACTATACTTCAGTGCCTCAGCGGGGATTCCAACCTCCCGTAGCCTTGTTGTTCTTGAGTTGTCTTATGCCTTTTTCTACCTCGTGCAGGACTGGGGTTTTAGAGGTGGTGGCGGGTAGTATGCTGCGGGATGGAGTCGAGGACACTCAAGTCAAAGGCAGAGTCCCAATTGAGGAGATCTTCGAAGTGCTCCTTCCAGCAGGCCCTGACTGCCTCGGTGTCTTTGATGAGTGTTTCCCCGTTCTCGGCCGGCAGTGAGGTGGGGCCTTGGGCGCTTGGGCCGTAGGTGGCCTTGACTGCGGTGAAGAATCCTCGCACATCATGGCTATCTGCCAACTGTTGTGACTGTGACCATCTTTAAAAAGAGGGGACAAGTCCCACTGCGGCAACTACAGAGGAATCTCCTAGTTATCAGCCACTGGGAAAGTCGTCGCTAGAGTCCTCCTCAACCGCCGCCTCCCTGTGGCTGAGGAGCTCCTCCCGGAGTCACAGTGCGACTTTCGCCCCTATGGAGCACAACGGACGTGATTTTTACACCACGACAGCTGCAAGAAAAATGCAGGGAACAGCACCAGCCCTTGTACATGGCCGCCTTCGACTGTACAAAGGCCTTTGACACTGTCAACCGTGAGGGTCTAAGGAGCGTTCTCCTCCGTTTCAGATGCCCCCAAAAGGTTGTCACCATCCTCCGCCTGCTCCACGACAACATGCAGGCAGTGATCCTTACCAACGGATCCATTACAGACCCAATCCACGTCCAGACTGGGGTCAAGCAGGACTGCGTCATCGTGCCCAACCCTCTTTTCAATCTTCCTCGCTGCCATCTTCCACCTCACACTCAACAAGCTCCCCGCTGGAGTGGAATTAAACTACAGAACCAGTGGGAACCTGTTCAACCTTTGTCGTCTCCAGGCTAGGTCCAAGACCACCCCAACCTCTGTCGTCGAGCTACAGTACGCCTGCGTCTGCGCACATAGAGGCTGAACTCCAAGTCATAGTCAACATATTCACTGAGGTGTACGAAAGCATGGGCCTCATACTAAGCATTCATAAGACAAAGGTCCTCCACCAACCTGTCCCTGCCGCACAGCACTCTTTTCCCCCGCCCCCCCGCCCCAGTCATCAAGATCCACGGCACGGCCCTGGATAATGTGAACCATTTCCTATATCTCGGGAGCCTCTTAATCAACATGAGCAGACATTGACGATGAGATTCAACACCGCCTCCAATGCGCCATTGCAACCTGAGGAAGAGTGTTCGAAGACCAGGCCCTCAAACTTGCCACCAAGCTCATGGTCAACAGGGCTGTAGTAATACACGCCCTCTTGTATGGCTCAGAGACATGGACCATGAACAGTAGACACCTCAAGTCACTGGAGAAATACCACCAACAATGTCGCCAAGATCCTGTAGGTCCCCTGGGAGGACAGACGCGCCAATGTTAGCATCCTTGGCCAGGCCAACATCCCCAGCATTGTAGCACTGACCACACTTGATCAGCTCCACTGGGCAGGCCACATAGTTTGCATGCCAGACACGAGAATCGCTCAGCAAGCACTCTACTCTGATCTCATTCACGGCAAACGAGTCGAAGGTGGACAGCAGAACCGTTACAAGGACCCCCTCAAAGCCTCCCTGATAAAGTGCAACATTCCCACTGACACCTGGTAATCCCTGGCCAAAGACCGCCCTAAGTGGAGGAAGTGCATCTGGGAGGATGCTGAGCACCTTGAGTCTCATCGCCGAGAGCATGCAGAAATCAAGCGCAGGCAGTGGAAAAAGTATGTGGCAAACCAGTCTCACCCACCCTTTCCTTCAACGACTATCTGTCCCACCTGTGACGGGGACTGTGGTTCTCGTATTGGACTGTTCAGGCACCTAAGGACTCACATATTTGTAGAGTGGAAGCAAGTCTTCCTCGATTCCGAGGGACTGCCTATGATGATGATGGTTGATTTGTACCTCAATTCCATATACCCGCCTTTCTTTCTTTTATATCCCTTGAGACCCTTGCCTAATAAAAATCCATCTATCTCGAAAATATCAATTGACCCAGCATCCACAGCCTTCTGGGGGAGAGTTCCAGATTTCCACAATTCTTTGTGTGAAAAAGTGCTTCTTGATTTCACTCGTGAATGGCCTACATCTCCTCCCATCTGAATTGAATTGAATTGAAAGTGGTGCCAATTGGTGTAAAGACAGTGCTCTAATCCATGGTTGCCTGCACTATAGATATTTTTGTTAAACTTTTCCGTATATTTCTCCTCTTTTCACTTCTTTATACTATCGCCAATTTACTTGGGAAGACACAGCCATCTATAACCATTACTCCAAAACTGGCTTGTTTTTTTGTTTGTTTTACCCTTCAGTAAAGGCACAAACCTGAATTTTCTCCTTCGTCCGGCCCCAACCACCCTCTTCTCTTCTAAACATCTTAGTTTCTTGGTGGGGTAAGTTTTATGATTGTGCTGTGCCCTCAAGCAGCTTGTCCTACTGGCCATTGACAGCACTTTCCAACTGCACAACCTCTATTACTGAACAGGACAAAAGCAGCAATACCATGAAGATACCAGCCCTCCAACTCTCACCATCCTGACTTGAACGTGTCCTTCATCGCCGTTGGATCAAAATCCCGTATTCTCTACCGAACACCATTTGTGGGGGCAGCATCACTGCAGTAGTTTGAGGACATGGCCATCTGGCACCTTATGGCAGTCTTGCTATGATTACCCACTAATAATTGTTTATGTGCATTAACCATAAATTCAACTGGGCATTGGTTGATTTCACACCTAAGTCTAATCCTGTGTTCATAGAACATAGAAACATAGAAATCTGCAGCGCAGAAGGAGGCCATTTTGACCCATCATGTCCGTGTCGACAAAGAGCCACACGACCCTCGGTCAGCAGCCCTGAAGGTTACATATAAACCAATGAACAATGGCGGAAAGGTAAAGAGCGTCCGCCCCACACAACTGCAACACCCCCTGCACCGCAACATTCTACACTCCACCCCAACCGGAGCCATGTGATGATCTGGGAGAGGCAAAAAAACAGATTTAAAAAACGCAGGCCAATTGGGGTAATAAATCTGGGAAAATTCCTCTCCGAACCATCCAGGCGATCGAAACAAATCCAGGAGATCACCCTGGCCGTATTTGATTCCCTGCAGTACTTGCCATTATATTTGCGCTAGCCAACAAGAAGTTATCCAGTCTAATCCCACTTACCAGCTCAAGGCCTGTAACCCTGCAGGTTATGGCACTTCAAGTGCCCATCCAAGCACCATTTAAATGTTGAGGGTTTCTGCATCCACCACCCTTCCAGGCAGTGCGTTCCAGACCTCCACAACCCTCTGTGTGAAGACGCCTCCCCTCAAACTTCCACCAACCACCTTAAAAGTATTCCCCCTCGTAATTGACCCTTCCACCAAGGGAAATAGGTCCTTGCTAGCCACTATATCCAGGCCCTTCAAGATTTTATACCCCTCAATGAGGTCTCCTCTCCGCCTCCTCTGTTCCAAAGAGAACAAACCCAGCCTTATCCAATCTGTCGTCATAGCTAAGATTCTCCATTCCAGGCAGCATCCTAGTAAATCTCCTCTGCACCCTCTCTACTGCAATCACGTCCTTCCTACAATACGGCGACCAGAACTGCACGCAGTACTCCAGCTGTGGCCTATCCAGAGTTTTATACAATTTAAGCATAATCTCCCTGCTCTTGTATTCTATGCCTCGGCCAATAAAGGCAAGCATTCTATATGCCGCCTTAATTAACCACCTTATCCACCTGGCCTACTTTCAAGGATCTGTGGACAAGCACTCCAAGGTACCTTTGTTCATCTACACTTCCACGTGACCTACTGTGTACACCCTTTCCTTATTAGCCCTCCCCAAGTGCATTGCCCCACACTACTACGAATTAAATTCCATTTGCCACTGTTCTGCCCACCTGACCAGTAGATTAATATCCTCCTGCAGTCCATGTCTTTCCTCTTCATTATCAACCACACAGCCAATTTTAGTGTCGTCTGCAAACTTCTTAATCATACTCCCTATATTCAAATCTAGATCATTAATGTACATCTGTACATTTTGTTCGGCGGGGGTCACTGGATATGACTAATAGGAAGCTCAGCTTATTTTTTTTGTCCCTCTCTAGCACAGGAGCACTGATGAAAAAATAAAATAATTTAGAAGTTGGATATTTTTTTTAATTGTGATAAAGGGGACGATTTTCACTTTTATGGGAAAACTGGCAGAATCACAGAATGGTAACCTGCAAAAATTCTAGAAACCCAGGTAACAAAAACTGACTTATTCAGTCACCATAGATTAGTGATTGTGATGATGATTCTTCATGACAGAGTTAATATTTCAGGGCCCACTTACTAGTTGTGACACACTGATTCAACCCACAACTTCAAAAACACTGCCCATGGAATCATCGGAGGAGCTGTGCACTGCTCTTAGGGTAATCTGACCTTGAACGCGTAGCACTTTAGAGAAACATTGGTATTCTGCGTTGTTTTTCTTTCTTCCTCTGTCCCAGACAAGCAGATGGTCGTGTGATTATTTTGAGCCCTGGAGCTTAGAGTATTGTGCATCGTGCCAGTCATGTTTTGCAGTGTCTGACTGTCTGCTGTGTATGAACTTCTACAGGTCCTGAAGCAAGTGAGAAGGGACCAAGGGAGCTGCCCAATGGGGAGCATGGTGTAGGACAAGCTGATAGCACAGGTAAGGTTGAAATGGGGACTTCTATATCCTTGCAAGAATCCAACTGGGAATCTTTGGTAGAAGCGGTGCTTATTTTTGGGGGCAATTTTGGATGTGCAATCTCCTCTGTCTGGTTGAGGAGTTTAAAATGAATTCCTTTTACTACCAATTTTCTCCTGAAGGTGTTTATTCTCATCTGAATAAGATTCACCAGGTGCCCTAACCCTCTCCCAATAGGCTATTCTTAATGTGTGAACGTAGGCAATGAATGACGAGACTATTTCACCTTCTGGGCATCACAGTAGAGCATGATCCTGTCCTCACCTTTATCTATATGTGCACTTCCAGCTAAGGTCTCTGGATAATGGTTGGGTCCAGGACCCTTCACCACACTCTTTTTCTCTTTCCTCCCCCCCCCCCCCCCCCCCCTCTAATTCAATAGTTTTGAGGCTATTTGCAGTGCTCCTATTGTTACATTGGTGAGTTTTTACAATTCAGCATAGATTGGCGATTAAGCCTGGCAACTTCCTAATCTATGTATCTCAGTTACACTGCTGAATTAACTGAACCATTGGACATGTTTAAGGATGTTCTTTAAAAATGAATCAAGAGAATGACTTTGCAGACCAAATTAAAACTTTTCAAAGTTGACTGATGTACATGTTTAAAATTTGCAATACAAACATCTGCCCCTGCAGTTTCTTTTCAAAATCTGCTTTTTAAGAAAATGGGGAACTTAAGACTGAAATAAATCACAAAACTGTCCTGGTAGTTTCATAATGACCATTACATTTAGTTGGGGATGGGAAGGAGAATAATATATCAGTGTAGCAGTTATGGTGCTAGCAACACAAGAAGTTAAGAGTTGCTGTTCTACCATCTGATAACTTACAAACTAACATAAAAGACCAACTGGTCCATTTAGCCTGTCCCATTCAGCAGTGATGCCTTGTGCTCCCTACCCATGTAATAATCTGGGGGAGGCTAAAAATCCTGGCCAATTAAGGAGAGGGGGAAATAACCCTTGAATTTATCTCCAACCCCTTTAGATGATTGAAACTAGTCCAGGAGAGCACATTGATGCTGCTTTACATTACAGGGTGCTTAGCTTTAGTAGAAGGTGATCTTTGCCTCTGCCAGAAACAGCTCCAGCTCTCTCTTGAAGGAATACATTGAATAAATGTTGACCACATGAGCTGGTAACCTGTTCCACAGATGCACTATTCTCTGGGAAAAGAGCAACCTCCTAACATCCAACCTAGTTCTGCCCTTGCATAACTTGTAAGTGTGACCCTTTGTCCTTTCTAACCTATCCAGTTAAAATAATTTGTCTAAACAACCACAATTTAGCTCCTTTATTATTTTATAAACTAAGACTATGCTTTTCAAAAGTACACAGTCTCAGCTCCTTGAGCCTATCTGGGTAACAAAGATGTTTTAAACCTGGAATTAATCTTGTCTCCTTTCTCTCTACCCATTCCAATGTCTCAATATCCCCCATCCTATGAAGAGACCAAAATTGGACACTGTATTCTAACTGATGCCTAACCAAGATCTTGGACAAGGACAAATGGCATGCTTTGCTTTGTAGTGAACTAAAAAATGACAGTGAAGGCTGCCGGATTGTCTTGGAGCCAACTTTTTTTGCCAATGTCCTTCAGGAAGTGAACTTGTCTCCCCTACCTGGTCGGCCTATATGTGACTCCAGTCTCACTGGTTGATGCACAATGCCCTCTGAAGTAATCTGGCACACCACTTGGGTGTAAAAACCATTGCCTTCTCCGCATCTAGGACTGGCCAATTAATGCCAAATTGCCACAATTCTTCTCTTCTTTCTCTTCCGTGCCCAGTGTTTGAGACAACCCGTTTCCTCCACAGCTTTTACATCCAGCAGATTGTTTTTGTAACAGAGACCCTTTTTATGTTGACATGTTGTTAACCTGACTCTCAAGCTCCTACCTAATTACAATGGGAGGTCGCCACTCTGCTCCCATTGGAAGTGAGTACCCTGCTGGCTGTAAACCAAGTAATCAGAGGCTAGAACTCTAATTTCTGCATGCCAAAGCTGCTCACATCTCAGATATATATTTTTTTGAAAAGGAAGGTGAGAGGGGAATAATTGCTGGAACTCTCCGCTGTGACACACATTTGCCGGATGGGTGTCAAACTTGCTGCTTTTATCAGCAGGAAATGTTTGCTACATGGCTACTTTGTGAGCATAACTCAATTATACTTGTCCCCTTGCATCACAATTTAGCAGTAACTTTTCCAGGGTGCAAAATGGAATGGGAGAGTTCTGCAGGAGAGCCACCCTTCTCTTTTAACTTTGGTATGGAATCTTGTAACCTCCAATGAAGGAAACAGCAATCGCTCATCCCACTGCGTTTTTTTTCTCTATAGTTGCCCGATGCTTACTGTTTGGGATTTATTCACATTTACCACAACCTAGTGTATATCATCTGCATGTAACCTGGCAAATCAGCCTATAAAGCAACCTGGTTGGTTTGGATGTTGGATGAGTACATGATTGAGTCTTGCTTGTTTTTCTTTTTGTCTTTCCTCTTCTCTCTCTTCCTCCTCCCCACATAGTTAAATGGGGAACGGGGGGAAGTTGCTGTGCCCCTAGTGAGACTCTGCCTTCAAGAAAGCTGAGTGTGGTGGGGAGGCTGTGACGAGGTGAAACTGTTCAATTTGCACAAATTAACTTTTGAACTATAATGCAGCCTCTAGTAACATTTGCTGGTAGCTGTTAACAATTTCTATTCATTAATTAATGAGACCAGGTGCCAAACTTGGCCCATAAGCAATTGCACTATGTTTCTCTTGTAAACTCTTAGATTTTAATATAATTTTATCAGATGTCTGATGTTGTGGAAACTTGGTTTACCTACTAATTAGTGTAATATAAATTAGATACAGAAGCGTTGAAACGTGCCACCTTCCCACTACATCATGTTCTAAACAAATACAGAAAAGTGTAGATCTGTTGGTCCTCCCTCTATTGTTAATGTTATGGACTTTGTGAAATTGCTACTTCTGTGTTAACCCCTTGAGGATACTTCATGATTGCAAGTTGGATACTGATGAGGAATGTTTGCACCCCCCCCCCCCCCTTAGTTTCAGGGACAAAATCCTACAGGTCATTCTCTCCTTCTTCCTCCCTCTTTTCTCTTCAAATCACCCCCCCTCCCCAAAGTTATATATTGTTCCAGGTTTTTAGGCATCTATTATCCTACCTAAAGCCCACGCTGATGACTCCCTTTAAAGTTGAACTTTGTGATATTAGTCCTAAATTTAACCCCACCACATTAGAAAAGGGTAATTTGAAAAGGAGACCAGCTGCGAGTGGGGTGGAGGAAGTGTGGAAGGCAGCAATTAGGGACCCTGTGTGACCATCTAATGGCAACCAGCTGTGACTCAGAATGCTGGTAAATGTGGATGCAGATAGACCAGCATTAGCTAAATCATATCACTGAAACTTGAGATTTTCTTGTTTTAAAGTAGTTTCTAATTGTTTTTTGTGGAGCTGCTGTGCATGTTGTTCAATTTGTTGCTAAAGTCAGCTGCTTAACGGTGATAGATGGTAATGGAATCTAGGAGACTGTAGCCCATCCCACATGGTAGTTGATTGGGTGGCAGTCAGACTGGAGCAGTAACAATAGAAATGGCACTTTCAAATGCCCCCTCCCCCAATATTGCTAAAGAGGGATGTAGGCTATCGTTGAAAGGAAAAGTCTTCATAAATGACCTTCATTCCATCTCCTTCCTGAAAATATTCCTATTAGTACTAGCAGTGAAGAGAAACTTGATTCTTTGAAGTCGTATATCTTGTACAGCTGTTGTTGCACATTGGTGCAGAGTGCTGATTAATTGGATGCCTCTACTGATTTGTTTCTCGCATGGAAATTTAGCTTTAAGCTGCTCGAGTTTCGTGAAATCAGGTGATGCTTGTGTGTTTTGGCATTAACTGTTGCTATGCAGACTTTTTGTTTGCATCTGAAAAGCTGGAGGTTTATCCTGAAATTTGATAATTGATGAATTATCAAGGGAAGCATTGTGTCAGAAGTGGAAAATTGTTGTGCATAAATATTTAATATAAAGAGAGAATCCTTCCACAGATGAGCTTATGATTAGAAACTCAGGAATCTGCTCTTTGTTCTGCCACTTAAATGGGAAGTGGCTAATAAGGTTGTTTAATTTTGACTTTAAAGAAGTATGGTGCCTACTTGTCCGTGTTTCCTTGTTTTAAAAAAAAATGTCTCAACCAAAGAATTGACTGGGGGTTGCATGCTCTATCCTTGTTGTTTGTTTTTTTTTAAATTTTTTTCGTTGCCAATCTTTCCAATTCTTTGTCAAATCACAAACGCCAGCGGTCACCTTGCACACATCAAGGATCACTCTGCGCCAATGCTCTTAGCCAAAAGGCCTAGAGCCACTGCACCGTTCCTGGAAGTACTGCAATACCAGGTTCGTGCCATGGAGGTGGATGGGTCAGGCCCCCCACACACCTCCGTGGAGGTGGATGGGTCAATCCACCCCACCCACCTCTGAATGTTCCCTCTGTTTGACAAAGACAGCAACAAAAGTTTCTCTTCCCCCCCCCCCCCCCCCCCCCCCCCGCAACCCCTCAAGAAGGTATTGACTGAAGGTACTATTACAAGGGTGCTAGCAGCCACCCAGTATCTCATCTCAGTGGCCATTTATGTGTGACTCTACCTATGTAACTGGCTGGGATAGTTGATTGTGATGGAATAGCTATTGACCAGCAGAAGTTGCTGGGTAGTGATGAGGGTGGAATCTTGCCTGACCTTTTCTTGCTCCATTAGACATCTGATTATGGAGCATAACTGTGGGCACCACCTTTATTACAGCCATGAAAATGTTAGTCATCTTTACCAAAATATATTTTAAATAAATGCACAGCGTGACATGGTATTAAGTCTGTGGCAAGTTAACTGATCTGTAGTTAGCAGTAGGGACATTGCACATTGCCTCTGTTTCCAGAGGGTGGTAGGGAATGGTGAAAAGCAACTAGCATCCTTGGGACAAAGTTCCAAACTTGATGAAACCAGTAAAAGGTAAATTTAGGACTTGAATCAGAAAATTCTTCACATACACCATGATCACTGCATGGAATGGATATGGAACAGACTCAGCTGTAGTACCAGACATGAAAACCCTGAAATTGTTTTTAGAAACAGTTGTATTGAAATAGAAGGACTTGAAAGTTTTTCTGGATGGCTGAATTAAGATGGGCTGAATGGCCTGCCTCATCAGTAATGACCTGTGAATCTTGCTGGACTGTGTAAACAAGTGGATCCTGTGAGGATTGGATGGGTTGACTGTGATACTTCCACAGTGAAATAGTTTGATGCTCTCTGCCTTGGTTAATGTGAATGGAATAGCCACTTTAGCAAGCTGCAGAGGGCTGCTGTCAACTGTACCCCAGCAGCAGCCAGTCGCTTCAACAGAAGATCACCAATGTCTGTATGTTTTCTTTAAAGAGCAGTAAATGGTGATTCATTGTATTTATACTGGCTGTAACAACTCGAGGATGATGAACAGAGTCTGCAGACGACAGTGATTCAGGAACTTGACTGAATTAAGTAGGGTTGAGTCACTGGTTTTAAAATACAGCAAACTTTTCTTTTTGACTGCAAGCAAAAGATTAAGTACATTAGAAACATAGAAAATAGGTGTAGGAGTAGGCCAATCGGCCCTTCGAGTCTGCACCACCATTCAATATGATCATGGCTGATCATGCAACTTCAGTACCCCATTCCTGCTTTCTCTCCATATCCCTTGATCCCTTTAGCTGTAAGGGCCACATCTAACTCCCTTTTAAATATATCTAGCAAACTGGCCACAAGAACTTTCTATGGTAGAGAATTCCACAGGCTCACAATACTGAGTGAAGAAGTTTCTCCTCATCTCGGTCCTAAATGGTTTACCCCTTATCCCTGGTTCTGGACTTCCCCAACATCGGGAACATTCTTCCTGCATCTAACTTGTCCAATCCTGTCAGAATTTTGTATGTTTCTATGAGATCCCCTCTCATTCATCTAAATTCCAGTGAATATAAGCCTAGTCGATCCAGTCTTTCTTCATATGTCAGTCCAGCCATCCCAGGAATCAGTCTGGTGAACCTTTGCTGCACTCCCTCAATAACAAGAATGTCCTTCCTCAGATTAGGAGACCAAAACTGTATACAATATTCAAAGTGTGGCCTCACCAAGGCCGTGTACAACTGCAGTAAGACCTCCCTGCTCCTATACTCAAATCCTCTCGCTATGAAGGCCAACATGCCATTTGCTGCCTTCACCGCCTGCTGTACCTGCATGCCAACTTTCAATGACTGATGTACCATGATACCCAGACCTCGTTGCACCTCCCCTTTTCCTAATCTCTCATCATTCAGATAATCTGCCTTCCTGTTTTTGCCACTAAAGTGGATAACCTCACATTTATCTACATTATACTGCATCAGCCGTGCATTTGCCCACTCACCTAACCTGTCCAAGTCACCCTGCAGCCTCTTAACATCCTCCTAACAGGTCACACTGCCACCCAGCTTAGTGACATCTGAAAACTTGGAGATATTACATTCAATTCCTTTGTCTAAATCATTAATGTATATTGCAAATAGCTGGGGTCCCAGCACTGAACCTTGCGGTACCCCACTAGTCACTGCCTACCATTCTGAAAAGGACCCATTTATTCCTATCTTTGCTTCCTGTCTGCCAACCAGTTCTCTATCTACGTCAATACAATACTCTCAATACAGTGTGCTTTAATTTTGTACACTAATCTCTTGTGTGGGACTTTGTCAAAAGCCTTTTGAAAGTCCAAATACACCACATCTACTGGTTCTCCCTTGTCCACTACTAGTTACATCCTCAAAAAAAAAATCCTAGAAGATTTGTCAAGCATGATTTCCCTTTCATAAATCCATGCTGACTTGGACTGATCCTGTCACTGCTTTTCAAATGCATCGTTAATAATTGATTCCAACATTTTCCCCACTATCGATGTCAAGCTATAATTCCCTGTTTTTTCTCTCTCTCTCCTTTTTTAAAAAGTGGGGTTACATTTGCTACCCTCCAATCCATAGGAACTGATCCAGAGTCTATGGAATGTTGGAAAATGACCACCAATGCATCCACTATTTCTAGGGCCACTTCTTTAAGTACTCTGGTTTGCAGACTATCGGGCCTTGGGGATTTATCAGCCTTCAATTCCATCAATTTCCCTAACGCAATTTCCTGACTAATAACGATTTCCTTCAGTTCCTCCTTCTCGCTAGACCCTCGGTCCCCTAGTATTTCCGGAAGGTTATTTGTGTTTTCCTTAGTGAAGACAGAACCAAAGTATTTATTCAATTGGTCTGCCATTTCTTTGTTCCCCATTATAAATTCACCTGATTCTGACTGCAAGGGACCTACATTTCTCTTCACATATCTATAGAAGCTTTTGCAGTCAGTTTTTATGTTCGCTGCAAGCTTACTCTCATGCTCTCTTTTCCCCATCTAATTAAACCCTTTGTCCTCCTCTGCTAAATTCTAAATTTCTCCCAGTCCTCAGGTTTGCTGCTTTTGCTAGCCAATTTATATGCCACTTCCTTGGATTTAACACAATCCCTAATTTCCCTTGTTAGCCACGATTGAGCCACCTTCCCCATTTTATTTTTACAGTCAGGGATGTACAATTGTTGAAATTCATCCACGTGATCTTTAAATGTCTGCCATTGCCTATCCACCGTCAACCCTTTCAGTATCATTCGTCAGTCTACCCTAGCCAATTCACATCTCATACCATCGAAGTTACCTTTCCTTAAGTTCAGGACCCTCTGAATTAACTGTGTCACTCTCCGTCTTAATAAAGAATTCTACCATATTATGGTCACTCTTCCCCAAGAGGCCTCGCACAAGAAGATTGCTAATTAATCCTCTCTCATTACACAGCACCCAGTCTAGGATGGCCAGCTCTCTAGTTGGTTCCTCGACATATTGGTCTAGAAAACCATCCCTTATACACTCCAGGAAATCCTCCCCCATTGTATTGCTACCAGTTTGGTTAGCCCAATCTATATATAGATTAAAGTCACCCATGAAAACTGCTGTACCCTTTTGCACGCATCCCTAATTTCCTGTTTGATGCCACCCTCAACCTCACTACTACTGTTTGGTGGCCTGTACACAGCTCCCACTACCGTTTGCTGCCCTTTGGTGTTCCGCAGCTCTACCCAAACAGTTTCCATATCATCCAAGCTAATGTCTTTCCTTACTATTGCGTTAATCTCCTCTTTAACCAGCAACGCTACCCCACCTCCTTTTCCTTTCTAACTATCCTTCCTGAATATTGAATACCCCTGGATGTTGAGTTCCCAGCCTTGGTCACCCTGGAGCCATGTCTCTGTAATGCCAATTACATCATATCTGTTAACAGCTATCTGTGCATTGGTGAAATTTAAATTGACTACCTGGATTGACCCAAGTATGCTTTAGTGTAATGTGCTAGACCTATAAATAAATATTCCACTTTATATTTGGATAGTCATCGTATTCAATGATCTATAAAATGCAGAGGTTGGGATTTGTATAAAATAGAGATTTACCTTATAGGTAAAGTCACTCCATCTGAGCCATACTGATCACAAAGCTCGTTTACCAAGTATGGGTTGAGTTGGTAAAGGCAGGGGAGCTGCATTTGGCCTCTGCCCCAATGGCTAGGGTTCCTCTTTCTGATTGTGACCAGCTGGAAGTGCACGTGTGAATGCCAGATTAAGCCCAGCAATGATCTCTTCCATAGTTGGAGAGACTCCATCGTCATCATAGGCGGTCCCTTGATTCGAGGATGACTTGCGACTGCTGACCCTTTCAGGGCTCACACATGAATAATGGGCTTTTGGGTAAAGTACCAAATGGTAGCTGCTGCCCATATAATTGAGTCGAAGACTTCAGGGAGGAGGAAGAAAATCGAAAAGAATATTGTGTGGTTTTGGTGGTTTGATATCTAATGTTTTCTGGAGAGCTTGTCTGTTTAAAATAACTACTTTCTACTACTTTACACTAACTTCCTGTGCTTTTTTTTGCTTCCTTTCTCCTTTCCCCATTTCTCTCCTCCCTTCCGATATCTGTATCTAGCAGCGTAGAATGGAGCTTTTTATCACTCGGGTCACTCTGCACCACACACAAGAGCAGCTCCAGTGATTAAATGTTTGCACAACTCGACTCTACATCTCAAAGTGTCATCTTGAAAAGGTTTTTGCCAATTATTTCCAGTTCCACTTTTGGCGAGTATCAAAGGTCCAAAGAGCATCTTTATGCTTGTGGCAACTTCTGCTTTATTTTCATAATATTTTGGAATATGACTAGTAGATTGGTGTAAAAAATGGATCTAAGGTTGGGTGATCAGCAAAAAAAATACATAAATTTAATCAGACTTTATTCATGTAACACATTTAAAAAGAACTTACTGCATTGTTTACCCGACCACTGCAAACCTGCTAGTTTTTGTTATTAGGACTGTAACTTCATTTGTGTACCTGGAAAGTTTTTTGGGGGGGTTGGAATTTGGTGTTCTGTAGCAGTTTTCATCTTTTGGACTCTGAAGGACTACTGACTGCACTGGCGATTGAACTGTTGGGTTGAGGAAGCAACAGTAATGCAGCTTCTAACCAAATCTTAGTTAATCCATCAAAGCACTCGAAATGCTAAAAAAATTATTTTGTTACAGCACTAATCTGAAGGGCTATCAATATTGCAATCTCTGCTGCAATCACTGAAGTAGTCCCAACTCTCATGTGTGATTCCAAAATTTTTACCTGTACTTTGGGGATAGCATCCTGCGATTTCTGTCTGAGTTTTACTCTAGACACAGACAGCCATTAGCCTAAGAAACCTGTCTTTTTTTTTTTGCAGCAGTTTAACTCTATGTATTTGTAAACTTAAACCTTTATTTCATGGACATTTAATAAAGAACTGGAAGGGGAGGAGAAATCAGATGTAAATTCAAAATTGGCCGTCACTAATTAACATACGTCGCATTGTGAGAAAATATTCACAGAGCAATGTGATCTTAGTCATGTCACTCAACCCTAGCAAAGATTGTGATCAGACTTTTTGGGAAAGTAGAGCAGTTGAGAATGCCGTTAGCACATTGAAAGTCCTGTCGTATACATGTAAGATTTCTGTAATGAGATTTGGCTCGAGACCTGTCTCAGAATGTGAACTCGGTGCCCATTTTGCTTTGCCTCTCTGGTATGGAAATGTTCAGGAGTTGAGACATTAACTCTGTTTCTGGCTGCTGCACTAACAGGCTGTATGAAAGTTCGGTCCTAAAAGAAAAGCTTCTAGCCTTGGTCGTCCCTGACTTGAAAACACTTTCATATCAATAAACCTGGTGGTTTATTGTGTAGGCTTATGAATGCAGGCCTTGTGCTTCACTTGCAGTTAATTCTTAAAAGCTACCTCTTGACTCATTAAAAGGGTTTGTGCTGTGAGTATTGCAGTATTGGCATTATATTTCTGAGGGGCCTAAAATCTGCCACTGCCTGTTGCTATCTGAAATTTTCCTGCAAGTACATCCTGATATCGCAGCCTAGCAGCCTATACATGCAAGATTTCCTTACCACTGTGCCAGAGGCTTGGATGCTGAGTGACAGGCAGACCTGTTGCTGGGAGCCAAAATGTAGCCATTCAGGAAGCTTCTATTGTAAGCTGAAAGTTTCCCATGGTACTTCCTGTCTGTAGCATGTAAGACTTCTGGTCTCATTGGTGACGTCAGTTGCACAAATCTTTTCACTAGTTCCATGTGGCATGTCTCTCCCCTTTTCTCACTCTTGATGTCACCATGCAGCCACTTTCTATTTTAATCTCTTGTACTGAAACAAAACTATATGCTTAATTATTTTTAATGCACATCTATATGTAAATTGCCAATAATGGTTTGGTTTCTTTCTAGATGGACTTTTTAACATTGTTTATATTTTAACTTATTTTGTGAGGTGTTTTAATTTCAGCTTCAGTTGCTTGTGCAGCCATTAAAGCTTTGTGACTACTTCCCAGGTCTTAGCTATTACAGCACATGCTGCAGTTGGCCTCAGTGCCCCTGGGCTAGGAACAGGAAAGCTCAGTCAGGGGTCTAACTTCTGATTGCTATGTAGTCACCTTTGCTGGATAGTGCAACTATGTATATACCTCAGAGTATAGTGCTTTTCATATTTGGGTAGCAAAACCTACCAAGGCACTTTGGCTGCCTGACAAACCATAACCTGGCAGGTGCCAACATCTTGAGAAGAGGAGATATCCCAGTAAATACTTTGTGAATCAACAGATCCCTGCCATCTGTGCTCCATTCTGAAGTTAACAAACCTGACTCTCCACTTTTTAAAATCCCTACTTGTCTCACTTTCCTTTTCAATTATTAAATTAACACAATACAAATGATTTCCTGGAGCCAACAAACCTACTGACGTCGACTTTGAGGACAGCACTTCTGATCTAGTCCAGCAAGTTGTCCTGGTCTTTACAGTGTCAACTGTGGCTCAGTGGGCAGCACACTTGCATCTGAGTCAGAAGGTTGTGGGTTCAAGTTCCATTCCAGAGACTGAGGGAACACTGCACTATTGGAGGTGACATCTTTCAGATGAGGCATTAAATTGAAGCCCCGTCTGCTCTTTCAAGTGGACGTAAAAGATCCCATTGCACTATTTCGAAGAAGAGCAGGGGAGTTATCCCTGGTGTCGTGGCCAATATTTATCCCTCAATCAACATAACAAAAAACATTATCTGGTCATTATCACATTACAACAGTAACTGCACGCCAGAAAGTACTTTATTGGCTGTAAAACGCTTAGAGATGTCCGGTGGTCATGAGAGGCGCTATATAAATGCAAGTATTTTTTCTTGGTCTTGGCTTCAGGAACTTGTTCTGCTCTTGTGATGCATGTTGAACTCTTAATTTCTTTGTTTTTTGATTTGGAGTTTTGTGCGCACTGAGGGAGTGGTTTCCAGGCTTGAGAATCATTTCCTTCTATTGGTTGTAAGAAATAGACAGCAGTAGTCTTCTAGTACCTGCTTACTCTGGATTCAGATGGGCTTTAAAAACTCATTTCATTCTTCCAGTACCAACTCAGTCACAATTCTGTAAGTTATCCTTGTGGTGTATTGACTGCACAACCAAAGAGGAGTGAATGGCAATGTGGCTTTCCAGGTGCCTTGTTAAATTGTCCTTGAGAAAGTGAGCCTTTTACATACTCCCTTTTGTAGTTTGTCTTATGTCTTACTACTAAACTTCTCCAGCTTGTGGAGCTTCATCACTTCAGCGTTAGTGCATGAACACCAAAAGTTGGTGCAATGTTAAGTTAATAATTTAAGGTTTAATTTCAGTGCTGTTTCATGTGACTTCTCAAGTCAGCCCCCCCCCCCCCACCCATCCCCTCCCTTCAATCACCCTTGCATCCCAGCTTTCCAGTATTTTCATTGAAACTAGCTATGCTGTTTTCTTCCTTTGTTCAACTCCCATTACATCATTTAGTTGAATAACTGGGAGCAGCATTTTAAACTTATTGCCAAAGCACATTCATGATTTTGAGCACTTCAAATGGGATGGATTCACTATTGGAATATAAATTATGCTACTCTGTTGGAAGGGGTCTAATTTTTAGTAAAGTTGTTCTATTAGAATAGTGGTGTGACTCAACTTGCTGAGACACTGGACATTCAGTCACTCTCTTTGCTCGTCACTGACTCCGAATTCAGCCCAAGATGCTCTGGATTTAAAAGTTGGACTTCACAGCAACTGGCTGCATCTTGGTAAATTCATAGTTACTTCCTGCCCCCTTGCAGATTCATCATTCTGTGCCCTGCACTGCTGGCAGGAGGGTGTAATTACAGTGTGACAAGTTTGGACAGGCACTTCCATTATAAATTCCTATGTTCACATTTCTAATAGAAATATAAAAATACGAGCAGAATATATGACTTTTTAAAAAGGCAACTGGAGACAGTTACATTTTGTCTTGGGCTTGCCTCATCAATGTGCAATATCATGGGAGATCGACGAGTAAGTGAAAAAAAAACTTTTTTCCCCCTCCCCAGAAGTGCAAATTTTGTAGAACCAGCCTCATTCGACAGTTGACCAACTTGGTTTGTTCAGAATTAGTTCTAAAACTTCTTAGCCAGAGAGGAAGTATTTATAAATTTCCCTGGAGTTAAAGTTTTGGCGTTTTTTAAAGTGGAAAATTGTACGTTATTTAATCTTATTTTAACACTGTTTTAAAAAATCAACACTGAGCTGCCTTTAACTTGTGTAACTGATGTAGCATTCAGGTTAATTGTGTGTGTGTGATATTTTACATTGTACCCTGGACTAATCTTGTCTTGTAACACGTACAGTTTCTCATCTTCAATGTACTAATGACACTAATAAAAATGATTCACTAATAAGCTGAATAACTGGCACCTGTCTCTGTCATTTCATGTACTCGTGTCTGAATCTAACCTGTATGACCAGTTAAACAAATACTTTGGTTCTGTCTTCACGAAGGAAGACACAAATAACCTTCCGGAAATATTAGGAGACCGAGGGTCTAGTGAGAAGGAGGAGCTGAAGGAAATCCTTATTGGGCGGGAAATTGTGTTAGGGAAATTGATGGAATTGAAGGCCGATAAATCCCCGGGGCCTGATAGTCTGCATCCCAGAGTACTTGAGGAAGTGGCCCTAGAAATAGTGGATGCATTGGTGATCATTTTCCAACAGTCTTATCGACTCTGGATCAGTTCCTATGGACTGGAGGGTAGCTAATGTAACACCACTTTTTAAAAAAGGAGGGAGAGAGAAAACAGTTAATTATAGACTGGTTAGCCGGACATCAGTAGTGGGGAAAATGTTGGAATCAATTATTAAAGATGTAATAGCAGCGCATTTGGAAAGCAGTGACAGGATCAGTCCATGGATTTATGAAAGGGAAATCATGCTTGACAAACCTTCAAGAATTCTTTGAGGATGTAGCTGGTAGAGTGGACAAGGGAGAACCAGTGGACTTTCAAAAGGCTTTTGACAAGGTCCCACACAAGAGATTGGTGTGCAAAATTAAAGCACATGGTATTGAGGGTAATGTACTGACATGGATATAGAGAACTGGAAGACAGGAAGCAGAGAGTCGGAATAAATGGGTCCTTTTCAGAATGGCAAGCAGTGACTAGTGGGATGCTGCAGGGCTCAGTGCAGGGACCCCAGCTATTTACAATATACATTAATGATTTCGATGAAGGAATTGAGTGTAATATCTCCAAGTTTGCAGATGATACTAAGCTGGGTGGCGGTGTGAGCTGAGAGGAGAAAGCTAAGAGGCTGCAGGTTGACTTGGTGAGTGGGCAAATGCATGGCAGATGCAGTATAATGTGGATAAATGTGAGGTTATCCACTTTGGTGGCAAAAACACGAAGACAATATTATCTGAATGGTGGCAGATTAGGAAAAGGGGAGGTGCAACGAGACCTGGGTGTCATGGTACATCAGTCATTGAAAGTTGGCATGCAGGTACAGCAGGCGGTGAAGAAGGAAAATGTTATGTTGACCTTCATAGCTAGGGGATTTGAGTATAGGAGCAGGGAGGTCTTACTGCAGTTGTACAGGACCTTAGTGAGGCTTCACCTTGAATATTGTGTTCAGTTTTGGTCTCCTAATCTGAGGAAGCAGGTCCTTTGAAGGAATGCAGCGAAGGTTCACCTGACTGATTCCCGGGATAGCAGGACTGACCTATGAGGAGAGACTGGATCGACTGGGCCTGCATTCATTGGAGTTTAGAAGGATGAGACGGGATCTCATTGAAATATATAAAATTCTGACGGGACTGGACAGGTTAGATGCAGGAAGAATGTTCCCGATGTTGGGGATGTCCAGAACCAGGGGACATAGTCTAAGGATAAGGGGTAAGCCATTTAGGACTGAGACGAGGAGAAACTTCTTCACTGAGTTATTAACCTGTGAAATTCCCTGCCGCAGAGAGTTGTTAATGCCAGTTCATTGGATATATTCAAGAGGGCGTTAGATATGGCCCTTATGGCTAAAGGGATCAAGGAATATGGAGAGAAAGCAGGAAAGGGTACTGAGGTGAATGATTAGCCATGATATTGAATGGTGGTGCAGGCTTGAAGGGCTGAATGGTCTACTCCTGCACCTATTTTCTATGTTTCTATGATGTGGAAAGATGCCATTTAAATCAGTGTTGTCCAATAAAAATTGCTGAATAGTCATGGGTATGGCTATAGCGACACCGTTTTAGCCACATGCTCTAATTTTAGTACACACAATGCAGGTAAATGTACTTAATAAATATCTACCACCATTTAGTAACTAAGAAAGCAAAGCATCAACCATCAAAAAACACACTAACACTATGCTTTTTATTTTACCATTTCACTAACAAACATGCAAAAAGTTTAAAGTACATATCAGTATGCCATGTGAAGATGAAGATTGTGATCACATGCCCAGTGACTTTGGGATACTTTTTTTATTTACCAATAAGAAATGCAATCAGTCACATCTGGATTCCCAATTAGCTACATTTGGCTAAGGTATTGGAGAACACTGACTTAAATGTACAGCAACATATAGGAATTAACATAATTCCTGTACCATTACCCATCAAGATACAAAGATGGGTGGGAAAGCAAATTGTGAGGAGGACACAAAAAATCTGCAAAGGGATATAGACAGTCTAAGTGAGTGGGCAAAAATTTGGCAGATGGAGTATAATATGAGAATATGTGAGGTTATCCACTTTGGCAGAAATAATAGAAAAGCAAATTATAATTTAAATGGAGAAAGATTTCAAAGTGCTGCAGTACAGAGAGACCTGGGGGTACTTGTGCATGAAACACAGTTAGTATGCAGGTACAGCAAGTGATCAGGAAGGCAAATTGAATGTTGGCCTTTATTGCAAGGGGGATACAATATAAAAGCAGACAAGTCCTACTACAAAGGTATTGATTGGTGAGGCCACATCTGGAGTACTGTGTACAGTTGTTCTCTGTATTTAAGGAAGGATATACTTGTATTGGAAGCTGTTCAGAGAAGGTTCACTAGGTTGATTCTGGAGATGAGGGGGTTGACTTATGAAGGTAGGTTGCGCCTATACTCATTGCAGTTTAAGAAGAATGAGAGGTGATCTTATTGAAACATATAAGATAATGAGGGGACTCGACAGAGTGGATGCAGAGAGGATATTTCCACTCGTGGGGGAAACTAAAACTAGGGGACATAGTCTTAGAATAAGGGGCCGCCTATTTAAAAGATGAGGAGAAATTTCTTCTCTGAGGGTTGTAAATCTATGGAATTCTCTGCCCCAGAGAGCTGTGGAGATTGGGTCATTGAATATATTTAAGGCGGAGATAGACAGATTTTTGAGCTATAAGGGAGTAAAGGGTTATGGGGAGCGGGCAAGGAAGTGGAGCTGAGTCCATGATCAAATCAGCCATGATCTTGCTGAATGGCGGAGCAGGCTCGAGGAGCCAAATGGCCTACATCTGCTCCTATTTCTTATGTTCTTATCATAGTAATGAGTAATGTCAACACTAATTATTTAACACCTAAAATTTAGAAAACATCCCATAGTGCTTTAGAAGAGAAAATGAAGACTGAGCTTCAGTAGGAGAAGTTGAGAGTGAGCCGACAACAAGCAAAGTTGAAAAAGTAGGATTTGAGGAAGCATTTGAATGCAGAAGTACCACCAATGTGGAGAGGTTTTGGAAGGAGCAAGATGGCTGAAGGCTCTGGAAGAAAGGAGGGAGATCGGAGTTGAGAGCCAAAGAGCATAGGCCAAGATATGGGAGTAGGAGGAGATTGTAGGACTAAAATGAGATGAAGCTAGAGAAAAATTTGTAAGTAATACTTTGAGAGTCAAGGAACCAATGGCGGTTCTGGAGGATATCAGTGATAGCCGAGTGAACCCTGAGTGATCTGTACTGTAACTTCAGTTTTTCACACATATATAATATAGTTGGCAGTTGACACTAAGTTAGGAGGCACAGTAAGTTGTGTAGATTGGAGGAGGAACCTACTAAGGAACATACAGACTAAGTGAGTTGCCAAAGCTATATTTGAAGTTCAATATGAGATAATCTGTGAAAGGCAAAGTTTTCTTAATGGTGAGAGATTGAAAATTGTGGAGGAGCAAAGGGATTCGGGTTTCCAGATATACAAATCACTAAAAGTTAGTGCACAGATTCAAAAGGCTAGTGCAATTTTGGCTTTTATATTGAGGGGTCTTGAATGCAAACAGGAGGAGGTGATGCTTCAAATTGTTTAGAGCCCAACTGGAGTTCTTGGACACCGAACCTCAGTAAGGATATATTGGCCTTGGTTTAGCAGGTTGAGGCATGGTCTAATTGATGTGTTTACAACAATTAAAGGATTCATCAGGAGTAGATACAGAGAAGTTGTATCCAGTGGTGGAGGAATTCAGAACAAGGAGGCACAATCTTTCCAGTAATCCATGGTTGAAATCAGGAAGCACCTTTTCACACAAAGGGTAGTGGAAATGTGGAATCCTTTCCCCAAAAGGCTGTGGATGCTGGGTCAATTGACATTTTCAAGATCGATTGACAGATTTTTGGGGGATAAGGGTATCAAGGGATATGGATCTACGGCATGTAAATGGAGTTGAGGGACTGAACAGCCATGGTCTAATTGAATGGCAGACCAGGCTTGAGTGGCTGATGAAGAAAGTGTTGGAGTCCAGTCTGGACTCCAACAAAAGCATGGATGTGGGTTTCGGTATCATTTAATCGTATAATCCATAGGACACAAAATGCTCTTCCAGTAACAGATGCAAAGTTCTAACAGCCTTACTGCATTAAGAATTAAGAAATCTCTACTTTCTTCTCAACCCCCCCCCCCCCCCGCCCTTCCCCTGTTATAGTTATACATTGCAGTTAACCTCCAGTGGGAATAGCTTTTCCTGATTTAATCCTAACCCATGAATTTTGAACATTGTTATCTGATCTCCTATTAAGTTCAGTTTCCTTGTCTTCCCT
The DNA here is from genome assembly GCF_044704955.1 of Pristiophorus japonicus. Lineage (NCBI taxonomy): Eukaryota > Metazoa > Chordata > Chondrichthyes > Pristiophoridae > Pristiophorus > Pristiophorus japonicus. The sequence continues at coordinate 478,708,740 of NC_091977.1, read as the reverse complement.
TATAATAAAGACTCTCATTCTTCTAAACAAATTTCTTCATGGCCTTGATATCTTTCCTAAAGTAAGGTGCCCAAAATTAGATGCAATATTTTAACTGGCCTTTCAAATTGTTTGTATAAGTTTAGCATTACCCATTTGTTTTTGTACTGTATACTATTTAAGAAACCTAGGTTTAAAATGCTTTTCATAGAATCATAGACATTTACAGCACGGAAGGAGGCGATTTCAGCCCATCGTGTCAGCGCTGGCCGACTAAGAGCTATCCAGCTTAGTCCCACTTTCCAGCTCTTGGTCCGTAGCACCTGAATGCACTTTAAGTGCATATCCAAGTATTTTTTAAATGTGGTGAACATTTCTGCCTCTATCACCCTTTCAGGAAATGAGTTCCAGACCCCCCACCACCCTCTGGGTGAAGAAATTTCCCCTCGTATCTCCTCTAAACCACTCCCCAATTAATTTAAATCTATGCCCCCTAGTTGTTGACCCCACTGCCAAGGGAAACAGGTCCTTCCTATCCACTCTATCCAGGCCCCTCATAATTTTTTACACCTCAATTAGGTCTCTACTCCGTCTCCTCTGTCCAAAGACAACAGACCTAACATCTCTAATCTTTCCAATTATAGCCAAAATTCTCCAGTCCAGGCAACATTCTTGTAAGTCTCCTCTGCACCCTTTCCTGTGCAATCACATCTTTCCTGTAATGTCGTGACCAGAACTGCACACAGTACTCCAGCTGCGGCCTAATCAGTGTTTGAACAGTTCAGGCATAACCTCCTTTCTCTTGTATTCCATCCCTCGACTAATAAAGACAAGTATTCCACATGCCTTTTTAATCACCTTATCTACCTGGCCTGCTATCTTCAGGGATCTTTGTTCCTCTACACTTTTCAGTGTCGTACCATTTAATGTGTATTCTCTTGCCTTGTTGGACCTTCCCAAATGCATTACCTCTCACTTATCCGGATTGAATTCCATTTGTTGGAGCTGGTGCTCTTCACTCTCTCTCCTGCGACAGTTGGAACTGGTGCTCTCCACTCCCGTCCTGCGACAGTTGGAGCTGGTGCTCTCCACTCACTCTCCTGCGACAGTTGGAACTGGTGCTCTCCACTCTCCCATTGGTGTAGGAGGGAGGGCTTTAGTTTCCTGAACAATTGGGACCATTTCTGGGGAAGGTGGGACCTGTACCAGTCGGACAGGTTACACCTCAACAGAGACGGGACCAATGTTCTCGCGGGTGGTTTTGATAGTACGGTTGGGAGGGCTTTAAACTAGCTTGTCAGGGGGATGGGAACCCAGGAGAGGGCTCTGAGCTAGTTAGAGTGGGTGAGCTAGCTCAGATGAACAGAACCCCAATAAAGAATGCAAAAGACAGGAGGCAACAGAGCAGAGTAGCACTGGGGTAAGTGTGAACCACAAGGTGATAGGAAGAGACAATATGTATGAATATAAAGGGGCTGCAGGAGGGGTCAAAACTAAAAATCATGGTTTAAAAACTAGTATTAAAACACTCTACCTAAACGCACGCAGCATTCAAAATAAAGTAAGAGTTGACGGCACAAATCATTACAAATGGGTGGCCATTACAGAAACGTGGTTGCAGGGTGGCCAAGACTGGGAATTAAACATACAGGGGTATCTGACAATTCGGAAAGATAGACAAGAAGGGAAAGGAGGTGGGGTAGCTCTGTTAATAAAGGATGATATCAGGGCAGTTGTGAGAGACGATATTGGCTCTAATGAACAAAATGTTGAATCATTGTGGGTGGAGATTAGAGATAGTAAGGGGAAAAAGTCACTGGTGGGCGTAGTTTATCGGCCCCCAAATAATAACTTCACGGTGGGGCGGACAATAATCAAGAGAATAAGGGAGGCATGTGAAAAAGGAATGGCAGTAATCATGGGGGATTTTAACCTACATATCGATTGGTCAAATCAAATCGCACGGGGTAGCCTGGAGGAGGAATTCATAGCAAGCATATGGGATTGTTTCTTAGAACATTATGTTACAGAACCTACAAGGGAGCAAGCTATCTTAGATCTGGTCCTGTGTAATGAGACAGGAATAATAAACGATCTCCTAGTAAAAGATCCTCTCGGAATGAGTGATCACAGTATGGTTGAATTTGTAATACAGATTGAGGGTGAGGAAGTAGTGTCTCAAACGAGTGTACTATGCTTAAACAAAGGGGACTACAGTGGGATGAGGGCAGAGTTGGCTAAAGTAGACTGGAAACACAGACTAAACGGTGGCACAATTGAGGAACAGTGGAGCACTTTTAAGGAGCTCTTTCATAGTGCTCAACAAAAATATATTCCAGTGAAAAAGAAGGGCGGTAAGAGAAGGGATAACCAGCCGTGGATAACCAAGGCAATAAAGGAGAGTATCAAATTAAAAACCAATGCGTATAAGGTGGCCAAGGTTAGTGGGAAAGTAGAAGATTGGGAAAATTTTAAACGACAGCAAAGAATGACTAAGAAAGCAATAAAGAAGGGGAAGATAGATTATGAATGTAAACTTGCGCAAAACATTAAAAAGATAGTAAAAGCTTTTACCGATATATAAAACGGAAAAGAGTGACTAAATTAAATGTTGGTCCCTTAGAAGATGAGAAAGGGGATTTAATAATGGGAAATGTGGAAATGGCTGAGACCTTAAACAATTATTTTGCTTCAGTCTTCACAGTGGAAGACACAAAAACCATGCCAAAAATTGCTGGTCACGGGAATGTGGGAAGGGAGGACCTTGAGACAATCACTATCACTAGGGGGGGTAGTGCTGGACAGGGTAATGGGACTCGAGGTAGACAAGTCCCCTGGTCCTGATGAAATGCATCCCAGGGTATTAAGAGATGGCGGAAGTTATAGCAGATGCATTCGTTATAATCTACCAAAATTCTCTGGACTCTGGGGAGGTGCTATCAGATTGGAAAGCAGCTAATGTAACGCCTCTGTTTAAAAAAAAAAGGGGGCAGACAAAAGGCAGGTAACTGTAGGCCGGTTAGTTTAACATCTGTAGTGGGGAAAATGCTTGAAGCTATCATTAAGGAAGAAATAGTTGGACATCTAGATAGGAATAGTGCAATCAAGCAGACGCAACATGGATACATGAAGGGGAAATCATGTTTAACTAATTTACTGGAATTCTTTGAGGATATAACGAGCATGGTGGATAGAGGTGTACCGATGGATGTGGTGTATTTAAATTTCCAAAAGGCATTCGATAAGGTGCCATACAAAAGGTTACTGCAGAAGATAAAGGTACGCGGAGTCAGAGGAAATGTATTAGCATGGATCGAGAATTGGCTGGCTGACAGGACCTCCCTGCTTTTGTACTCCATCCCTCTTGCAATGAAGGCCAACATTGCATTCGCCTTCCTGATTACCTGCTGCACCTGCAAACTAACTTTTTGGGATTCATGCACAAGGACCCCCAGGTCCCTCTGCACTGCAGCATGTTGTAATTTCTCCCCATTCAAATAATATTCCCTTTTACTGTTTTTTTTTTCCCCAAGGTGGATGACCTCACATTTTCCGACATTGTATTCCATCTGCCAAACCTTAGCCCATTCGCTTAACCTATCTAAATCTCTTTGCAGCCTCACTGTGTCCTCGACACAACCCGCTTTCCCACTAATCTTTGTGTCATCTGCAAATTTTGTTACACTACACTCTGTCCCCTCTTCCAGGTCATCTATGTATATTGTAAACAGTTGTGGTCCCAGCACCGACCCCTGTGGCACACCACTAACCACCGACTTCCAACCCGAAAAGGACCCTTCCATCTGCCCCTCTTCATTTTCCAAAACCAAGTCCAGAACCGCCCCCTCCCTTGTCGGGCATGTTACTTACTGGCTAAAGAAGTTCTCCTGAATGCATTTTAGGAATTCTGCACCCTCTGTACCATTCACATTGCTTTTTTCCCAGTTAATATTAGGCTAGTTGAAATCAGCCACTATTACAGGTCTATAGTGTTTGCACTTTGCAGCAATTTGCCCACATATTTGTTGTTCTATCTCCCTCTGACTGGGGCTCTATAGTACACTCCCAGTCTGTGATCGGCCCTTTTTTGTTAATTCATAGAAACATAGAAAATAGGTGCAGGAGCAGGCCATTTGGCCCTTCGAGCCTGCACCACCATTCAATAAGATCATGGCTGATCATTCAACCTCAGAACCCCTTTCCTGCTTTCTCTCCATACCCCTTGATCCCTTTGCCTGTAAGGGCCATATCTAACTCCCTTTTGAATATATCCAATGAACTGGCCTCAACAACTTTCTGCGGTAGTGAATTCCACAGGTTAACCACTCTGAGTGAAGAAGTTTCTCCGCATCTCGGTCCTAAATGGCTTACCCCTTATTCTTAGACTATGACCCCTGGTTCTGGAACTCTCCAGCAACGGGAACATTCTTCCTGCCTCTAACCTGTCCAATCCCGTCAGAATTTTATATGTTTCTATGAGATCCCCTCTCATTCATCTAAAGCCCAGTGGATCCAGTCTCTCCTCATGTGTCAGTCCTGCCATCCCGGGAATTAATCTGGTGAACCTTCGCTGTACTCCCTCAATAGCAAGAACGTCCTTCATCAGATTAGGAGACCAAAACTGAACACAATATTCCAGGTGTGGCCTCACCAAGGCTCTGTACAACTGCAGTAAGACCTCCCTGCTCCTATATTCAAATCCTCTAGCTATGAAGGCCACATGCCATTTGCTGCCTTCACTGCCTGCTGTACCTGCATGCCAAACTTCAATGACTGATGTACCATGACACCCAGGTCTTGTTGCACCTCCTTTTCCTAACCTGTTACCATTCAGATAATATTCTGTCTTCCTGTTTTTGTCACCAAAGTGGATAACCTCACATTTATTCACATTATACTGCATCTGCCATGCATTTGCCCACTCACCTAGTCACCCTGCAGCCTCTTAGCATTCTCCTCGCAGCTCAGACCGCCACCCAGCTTGGTGTCATCTGCAAACCTAGAGATATTACATTCAATCCCTTCATCTAAATCATTGATGTATATTGTAAATAGCTGGGATCGCAGCACTGAACCCTGCGGCACCCCACTAGTCACTGCCATTCTGAAAAGGACCCGTTTATCCCGACTCTCTGCTTCCTGTCTGCCAATCAGTTTTCTATCCACGTCAATACATTACCCCCAATACCATGTGCTTTAATTTTGCACACTTATCTCTTGTGTGGGACCTTGTCAAAAGCCTTTTGAAAGTCCAAATACACCACATCCACTGGTTCTCCCTTGTCCACTCTACTAGTTACATACTCAAAAAGTTCTAGAAAGTTTGTCAAGCATGATTTTCCTTTCATAAATCCATGTTGACTTGGACTGATCCTGTCACTGCTGTCCAAATGCGCTGCTATTTCATCTTTAATAATTGATTCCAACATTTTCCCCACCACCGATGACAGGCTAACCGGTCTATAATTCCCTGTTTTCTCACTCCCTCCTTTTTTTAAACAGTGGTGTTACATTAGCTACCCTCCAATCCATAGAAACTGATCCAGAGTCAATAGAATGTTGGAAAATGACTACCAGTGCATCCACTATTTCTAGGGCCACTTCCTTAAGTACTCTGGGATGCAGACTATCAAGCCCTGGGGATTTATCGGCCTTCAATCCCATCAATTTCCCTAACACAATTTCCTGTCTAATAAGGATTTCCTTCAGTTCCTCCTTTTCGCTAGACCCTCGAACCCCTAGTATTTCCGGAAGGTTATTTGCGTCTTTCTTCGTGAAGACAGATCCAAAGTATTCAATTGGTCTGCCATTTCTGTCTTCCCCATTATAAATTCACCTGATTCTGATTGCAAAGGACCTATGTTGGTCTTCACTAATCTTTTTCTCTTCACATATCTATAGAAGCTTTTGCAGTCAGTTTTTATATTCCCTACAAGCTTCCTCTCATTCTTTATTTTCCCCCTCCTAATTAGACCCTTTGTCCTCTTCTAAATTTCTTCCAGTCCTCAGGTTTGCTGCTTTTTCTGGCCATTTTATATGCCTCTTTGTTGGATTTAACACTCTTCCCTAATTTTCCTTGTTAGCCACGGTTGAGCTACCTTCCCCTTTTTATTTTACTCCAGGAAGGGATGTACAATTGTTGAAGTTCATCCATGATAGGTCCTTACTACACAGTATAAATGCACACGAGGCCCATGCTTGAGAGGTCAGTCTGTGACCTGTCCTTTATTCCTTAGCACTCAAGTGATGAAGGTGGGTGGAGCTTCCCCTTTTATACCTGAAGGTCCAGGTTAGGAGTGTCTCCCACCTAGTGGTCAGTGTTCTCACGGTGTACAACTTAGGTCAGTTTATACATGGGTTACAATGCTGGTTGAATACATGACATCACCTCCCTCCCCCAAAGTCTTATTGGGATCACAGGTTGAGTCTCTGTGGTGGTTTACGCTCCCTTGTAGAGCGCCTGAGTTGGGGCTCCGGTTGTTAGGCGCTGGCCTGAGTGTCTGCTGTTTGCAGTGCCTCAGGCCTGTCCGGACTGCCCACAGTGACTATGCTCTCCTCCCTTTGGTTCCGGTGTTCGGTCACCTGTATCGTGTTCTTCCTCTGCTTCTTCTATGGGGTTGCTGAACCTCCTTTTTGTTTGATCCACATGTTTGCGGCAGATTTGTCCATTGGTAAGTTTAACTACCAGAATCCTATTTCCCTCTTTGGCAACCACAGTGCCTGCGAGCCATTTGGGCCCTGCAGCGTAGTTGAGGACAAAAACAGGATCAGTTACATCAATACATCGCGCCCTCGCATTCCTGTCATGGTAGTCATATTGTGACTGGCGCCTGCTCTCGACAATTTCTTTCATGGTGGGGTGTATAAGGGATAATCGGGTTTTGAGCGTCCTTTTCATTAGTAGCTCTGCGGGTGGAACCCCTGTGAGCGAGTGTGGTCGGGATCTATAGGCCAACAGGAGGCGTGATTTGTAGGGAACCCCCTTGGAATCTGAGCATCCCCTGTTTGATTATCTGCACTGCTCGTTCTACCTGGCCGTTTGAGGCCGGCTTGAACGGTGCCGTTCTAACATGGTTAATTCCATTGCCTGCCATGAAGTCCTGGAATTCAGTGCTTGTGAAGCACGGGCCATTGTCGCTGACCAAGATGTGCGGTAGACTGTGGGTGGCGAACATTGCCCGTAGACTTTCTACCGTGGCAGAGGATGTGCTTGAATTTAAAATGTCACACTCGATCCATTTGGAGTAGGCGTCTACTACAACCAAAAACATTTTCCCCATGGAAGGACCTGCGTAGTCCACATGGATGCGTGACCAAGGCTTGGCGGGCCATGGCCAGGGGCTAAGGGGGGGCTTCCCTGGGCGCATGGCCCAGCTGGGCACACGTGTTGCACCTGCGAACACAAAGTTCCAGATCTGCGTCTATCCCTGGCCACCAAACGTGTGACCTGGCAATTGCCTTCATCGTGACAATGCCTGGGTGCCCATTGTGGAGTTCTCTGATGAACACCTCTCTGCCCATCTGGGGCATGACTACGCGGTTTCCCCACAGTAGGCAATTGGCCTGTGAAATGGTTTAAATTTCTCAGGGCATGCCCTGTACGTGGCTGCCCAGTCCCCATTCAGGACACATTTCTTGACCAGAGACAATAGCAGGTCTCTATTTGTCCAGACTTTAATCTGACGGGCTGTCACGGGTGAGCCTTCGCTTCCGAACGCTTCAACAGCCATGACCATCTCAGCACCATGCTCGGTAGCCCCCTCAGTGGTGGCTAGTGGGAGCCTGCTGAGTGCATTGGCGCAGTTTTCGGTGCCCGGTCTGTGCCGAATTGTGTAGTCATAGGCAGCTAACGTGAGTGCCCACCTCTGTATGGGGGCCGATGCGTTTGCATTTATGGCCTTGTCGGCCAAAAGGGACGTTAGGGGTTTGTGATCTGTCTCCAGCTCAAATTTCCTGCCAAACAGGTACTGGTGCATTTTCTTTACCGCATATATACATGCGAGCGCCTCCTTTTCTACCTTCCCGTAGCCCCTTTCTGCCTGGGACAGACTCCTGGAGGCATAAGCTACCGGCTGTAACTGACCCTTGGCATTGACATGCTGCAACACACACCCGACACCATAGGACGACGCATCGCACGTTAACACAAGTTTCTTACATGGGTCATATAGCGTTAACAGATTGTTGGAACATAACAAATTGCGTGCTCTATTAAAAGCCCTTTCCTGGCTGTCCCTCCAGACCCATTCGCGACCTTTGCATAGGAGCATGTGTAGCGGCTCTAGCAGCGTGCTCAATTTGGGAAGAAAGTTACCAAAATAGTTCAGGAGCCCCGGAACGAAAGCAGCTCCGTCGTGTTACGGGGTCTGGGTGCTCTCTGGATTGCTTTCGTCTTGGATGCAGTAGGGCTGATCCCGTCTGCTGCTACCCTCATCCCCAGGAATTCTACCTCTGGAGCTAGGAAGACGCACTTCGCCTTTTTCAGTCGCAGACCTACCCGGTCCAGTCTGCGTAGCACCTCCTCCAGGTTGTGGAGGTGTTCTTCAGTTACGTAACCCGTAATGAGGATGTCGTCCTGAAAAACCACCGTCCCTGGAATCAACTTGAGGAGGCTTTCCATATTTCGTTGGAAGATCGCGGCGGCCGAGCGAATCCCGAACGGACATCTGTTGTACTCAAACAACCCCTTGTGTGTCGTGATGGTGGTCAGCTTCTTCGACTCACTCGCCAGCTCTGTGGGTCATGTAAGCTGAGGTCAGGTCCAATTTTGAAAAAAGTTTGCCACCGGATAGCGTCGCAAAGAGGTCCTCTGCTCTCGGTAGCGGGTACTGGCCTTGGAGTGACACCCGATTGATGGTGGCCTTGTAATCGCCACATATCCTGACCGACCCATCCGCCTTGAGCACCGGCACAATCGGGCTCGCCCAGTCACTGAATTCGACTGGCGAGATGATGCCTTCCCTCAACAGGCGGTCCATTTCGCCTTCTATCTTTTCCTGCATCACGTACGGCACCGCTCTGGCCTTGTGGTGTACTGGTCTGGCGTCCGGGTTTATGTGAATCACTACCTTGGCCCCCATGAAAGTGCCAATGCCGGGTTGAAATAATGAGTCAAATTTGTCCAGGACCTGTGAGCATGATACTCGCTCCACAGAGGAAATTGCATTGACATCGCCCCATTTCCAGTTCATGACAGCAAGCCAACTCCTCCCCAGTAGTGCAGGACCGTCCCCTGGGACAATCCAGAGTGGCAACCTGTTCTCCGAATCTTTGTGGGTCACGACTACCGTGGCGCTGCCTAGCACCGGAATGATCTGCTTTGTGTAAGTCCGTAGCTGTGCGTCAATCGGCGATAATTTTGGCCTCCTGGCCTTGGATGCCCACAACTTTTCGAACTGTTTGATACCCATCAGGGACTGGCTGGCACCCGTGTCTAACTCCATTGATACTGGGATGCCATTGAGGAGCACTTTCATCATTATCGGTGGCGTCCTGGTGTATGAACTGTATACGTGCTCCACATGAACTCGCTGAACTTCAGCTCCCAGCGATTTCTCCCAGTGTCCATTTCTGCAATTTCTGCATGTATTTTGCTCATCTCTGCAAACTCCGGCTGAATGTATGCCTCCACGCCTCCAGCATGAGTTGCAGTTTGAAATAAAAGATCCCTTGTCAATCGATCGTCCCTGACTGCCCCTGTTATTGTCCTTGAGTGCACCATTAACAGGTGTTGATGGCCCCATTACTGGCCGCATTGTCCCTTGCAATGGCGTGAATCGCTGTTCAGCTTGCCATTGTCTCTGTCGAACTCCCCCTCTGGGTTCGACTACATGTTGGGGCATGCCTGACTGCCCTTGTCTGCCTGGAGAACTGTGTGCTGCTTTAACAATGTTGAATCTCTGTCCCAACCATTCCTTAACACAGTACCTCTTGTCTGTTCTGCTAGTGGCCATGCTCGCGTGGTTTAAATCCCAGTTTCTTGTCGCCATTGATAGGTCCTTACTACACAGTATAAATGCACATGAGGCCCATGCTTGAGAGAAGGTCAGTCTGTGACCTGTCCTTTATTCCTTAGCACTCAAGTGATGAAGGTGGGTGGAGCTTCCCCTTTTATACCTGAAGGTCCAGGTTAAGAGTGTCTCCCACCTAGTGGTCAGTGTTCTCACGGTGTACAACTTAGGTCAGTTTATACATGGGTTACAATGCTGGTTGAATACATGACAATCCATGTATTCTATAAATATCTGCCATTGCCTCTCCACTGTCAACCCTTTAAGTATCATTTGCCAGTCTATTCTAGCCAATTCACATCTCATACCATCGAAGTTACCTTTCCTTAAGTTCAGGACCCTAGTCTCTGAATTAACACTGTCACTCTCCATTTTAATAAAGAATTCTACCATATTATGGTCACTCTTTCCCAGGGGGCCTCGCACAACAAGATTGCTAATTAGTCCTCTCTCATTATTCAACATCAAGTCTAGGATGGCCAGCTCTCTAGTTGGTTCCTCAACATATTGGTCTAAAAAGCCATCCCTAATATATTCTAGGAAATCCTCCTCCACCGCATTGCTACCAGCTTGGTTAGCCCAATCTATATGTAGATTAAAGTCGCCCATGATAACTTCTGTACCTTTATTGCACCCTAATTTCTTGTTTGATGCCATCCCCAACCTCACTACTACTGTTTGGTGGTCTGTACACAACTCCCACTAGTGTTTTCTGCCCTTTGGTATTCCACAGCTCTACCCATACAGAGATTGCACAACATCCAAGCTAATGTCCTTTCTTACTATTACGTTAATTTCCTCTTTAACCAGCAACGCGACCCTACCTCCTTTTATTTTGTCTAAGCTTTCTGAATGTTGAATACCCCTGGATGTTGAGTTCCCAGCCTTGGTCACCCTGGAGCCATGTCTCTGTAATCCCAATTATATCATATTCGTTAACAGCTGCCTGCGCAGTTAATTCATCCACCTTATTACAAATACTCCTCTCATTGAGGCACAGAGCCTTCAGGTTTGTCTTTTTAACACATTTTGTCCCTTTAGAATTTTGCTGTAATGTGGCCCTTTTTGATTTTTGCCTTGGGTTTCTCTGCCCTCTACTTTTACTATTCTCTTTTCTATCTTTTGCTTCTGCCCCCATTTTAGTTCCCTCTGTCTCCCTGCATAGGTTCCCATCCTCTGCCATATTAGTTTAACCCCACCCCCAACAGCACTAGCAAACACTCCCCCTAGGATATTGGTTCCAGTCCTGCCCAGGTGCAGACCATCCGATTTGTACCGGTCCCACTTCCCCCAGAACCGGTTCCAATGTCCCAGAAATTTGAATCCCTCCCTGCTGCACCACTCCTCAAGCCACGTATTCATCTTAGCTATCCTGCTATTTCTACTCTGACTAGCACATGGCACTGGTAGCAATCCTGAGATTACTACCTTTTGAGGTCCTACTTTTTAATTTAACTCCTAGCTCCCTAAATTCAGCTTGTAGGACCTCATCCCATTTTTTTTTTACCTATATCGTTGGTACCTATATGCACCACGACAGCTGGCTGTTCTCCCTCCCCCTCCAGAATGCGCTGCAGCCGCTCCAAGACATCCTTGACCCTTGTACCAGGGAGGCAACATACCATCCTGGAATCTCGGTTGCGACTGCAGAAATGCCGATCTATCCCCCTTACAATCGACTTCTGTACCACTATAGCTCTCCCACTCTTTTTCCTACCCTCCTGTGCAGCAGAGCCACCCACGGTGCCATGAACTTGGCTGCTGCTGCCTTCCCCTGATGAGCCATCTCCCCCAACAATATCCAAAACGGTATATCAACCCATAGGGCGTCGTTTAATGACCCCCCTGTAATATATCATCCCTTCTCAAAGTTGTATTTGTTTCTTTAATTAATACTGCGACCACCCCCCCCCCCCTTTCATTTCTACCCCCCTCTCTCCCATCTGAAAACTCTGTAACCAGGAATGTTGAGCTGCCATACCTGCTCTTCTTTCATCCATGTCTCAGTATTAGTTATAATATCGTACTCCCAAACGTCTATCTGTGCTCTAAGCTCATCTGCCTTATTCCCTATACTTCTTGCATTGAAGTTTATACCATTTAGTGGTGACCAACTCCCTTGCCTCTTTTCCACCCTTGTTTCCTCCCTCTTCCAAATTCACTTTCTCCTTTTCTGCTTCCAACTTTGCTTCTCTCCCCACTGAATCCATTCTCTGGGTCCCATCCCCCTGCCAAGCTAGTTTAAACCCTCCCCATCATCATCATCATAGGCAGTCCCTCGAAATCGAGGAAGAGTTGCTTCCACTTTTAAAATGAGTCCTTAGGTAGTTGAACAGTCCAATTCGTGAGCCACAGTCCCTGTCAAGGTGGGACAGATAGTCGTTGAGGGTAAGGGAGGGTGAGACTGATTTGCCGCACGCTCTCTCCGCTGCCTGCGCTTGATTTCTGCATGCTGTCAGTGATGAAACTCGAGGTCCTCAGCGCCCTCCCGGATGCACTTCCTCCACTTAAGAGCGTCTTTGGCCAGGGACTCTGAGATGTCGGTGGGGATGTTGCACATTTCCTCTGCCCACCTTTGGCTCGTTTGCCGTGAAGGAGTTCCGAGTAGAGCGCTTGCTTTGGGAGTCTCGTGTCTGGCATGCGGACAATGTGGCCTTGCCAGCACTAGCAAACCCTCCCACGAGGATACTGGTCTCTGCTCCATTGAGGCGCAACCCATTTCGGCTTGTACAGGTCCCACCTCCCCCAGAAACAGTCCGAATGCTTCAAGAATCTAAAGCCCTCCTGCCTGCACCATCTCTCCAGCCACGCATTAATCTGCTCTCTCCTCCTATTTCTGTACTCACTAGCATGTGGCACTGGCAGTAACCCGAAGGTTCATCCTTTGAGCTCCTGCATTTTAATCTCTCTCGTAGCTCCCTAAACTCTGCCTGCAGGCCTCCTCCCTCTTTCTACCTATGTCATTGGTACCGATATGGACCAGACCTCTGGTTGTTCTCCCTCTTCCTCCTAGGATGTCTTGCAGCTGCTCTGTGACATCCTTGACCCTGGCACCAAAGAGGCAACATGCTATCCTGGAGTCACGTCTGTGGCTGCAGAAACGCCTGACTGCTCCCCTGACTATTAAATCCCCTACCACTAAAGCTGTTCCATTCTCCTCTCCCCCCCCCCCCCCCCCCCCGTGTTGTTGAGCCACCCACGGTGCTGTACTAGGCTCTGGCCGCACTCCCCAGAGGCATCATCACCCTCAACAGTACTCAGCACAGAATACTGGTTGGAGAGCGAGATGAACTCTGGGAACTCCTGCATTATCTGCCTAGTCTTCCTCTTCTGTCTGGTGGTCACCCAGTGCCTGCACACTTTTAAGCTGCGGGGTGACCACCTCTAGAAACATGCTATCCATGAAATTCTGAGTCTGGCGGATGCACGGCAGTGACTCCAGCCGTCGCTCAAGCTCTGAAATGCAGAACTCAAGTTGCTGCAGCTGGTGCCATTTCCTGCACACGTGGTTGTCCAGGCTACGCAAAGCGTGCAGGACTTCCCACATGACACAGGTTGTGCACACCATGGGCCTGAGCTGCCCTGCCTCTAGTTAATAGACTGAAGTACCCAGCAAAATAAACTTTAAAACTTAGCAAAACACACTCAGCAGCTACTCATCAATCAGCTCTTACGCTCTATTTTATAGGCTATGAAATGCTTAGCAGAAAAGAATTTTAAAACTTTAAAAAAAATATATAACAACTTGTCCTTCTGATTTATGTAATCTTTCTGCCAAAATGTATTGCATGTAATCTATTTGCCCATTTTACTAATTGGTCTATGTCCTCTTGACGTTGCTTACAGTCCTGTTCAGTGGCTCATTTTGTGTTGTCTGCAAATGTTGTTTGTTCCCCGCATCGCAGATCACGTACATATATTTACAGTAATCAGGCGTTAATCTATGTCATGAGAAAGGGAAAGCAGAGGAATTCCCCCCCCGCCCCAAGAGTGGAGGTTAAGGGTAGTATTGTGGGAGATGTGGGCAGCAAGGGATGTGAAGTGATCAGAGAAGTTGTTAAGGAATCGCCCATTCCAAAAAGTGAACAACTCTATGTAGTTGACCAGGTTATTGAAAGGGGTGGACTAGAGTGTGGGACTTGAATTATTTGAATGAGGAAAAGGTGCTAGAGGGTAGGAGATTAGGCTGGGATGCAATGTTCCCTCATTTTTTTCCCTGCACAGGCCCTTAAATTTGCTGCGCGGCCGCATGCACGGTATCTTCTCCAGCGTCAAAAGCTGATGAGCGGCCTGCATGGGACCTCCCAATCGGTGCACGCCCACGCAGCTTAGGCGGAGCGTTAGTAGGATAGGACCTGGTGATAAAAGCTGTGGAGTTTTGGGTGGGGATATGGTGGAATATGTGAAGGCTTTCGTTAAAGAAAGTGAAGGAATCACTGTGAGCCAGAATCATTGGGGTACAAGTTATTCGGCACACCAAAAGTGGATAGGGAGGTGTTTATTTCCAATGAAATGAACATTCTGAAGGTAACTTTCGAGTGTGCCACTAGTTGGGAGATCTCCAAGAACATCCGAGATGGGAAAGTTGGGTGGACAGGAGGTTGGAAAAATGGTTAAATCCTGGCAAACTTGATGCGTTGTTAAGAGCGCGTGTTAGTGGGAACAATTGTATATGTTCAGTTTATTGTACAGCGCAAGGTCGGCTGGAGATGGAGCTTCTGTGGGTTTTGCACTGGGTAGGCCACCATGTATGGCTTTCAACATTAAATATGTCGTGTGTTCTCGAAGACTTTGGTATTAGTGAGGAAGAAGTTCTAGTCAAGCTGAAGAGACTGAAAACTCAATAAATTGTGACATGGATGAACTATCCCACAGAATCTAATGACAAGTCATTTTAAAGGAGTCAGTGAATACTTGGGCGATTCTGACTGGAAAAATATGTACTGTATTCAAGGCTTAAGATCTGTACCAGCAGCTGCAGACCTGTTAACCTGACGATCATAAAACTAGCAATTCATACAAAATGGAATAGTACCTGTATCTTAATAGATATTTAGTCTCTGACTGTTTTTGAGGTAACATCCCAAAATTCAGTGAAGACATATAAAATAGTGTATCTTGTCTTTTAAAAGGCCTTTAATAAAATGCAGTACGAGAGTCCTTCACAAAGAAAAATCACTATCACTGGTATTATATGAACAAGGATTAAAGGGAAGGAAAGAAGTGGAGGGTAGACTTGCAGGCCAATAAGTGCAGTTTGGGGTTTCGGTGTGGGGGAAAATGGGGAGAATTATTGTGTAGCTGATCCTAGGAGTCCATGCTAGGATCTCTTCTGATCCTAATACGCATAAATAACCTGCAATTGCAATATGGTAACGTTGACCAAAGACTAAACTAATAGATTGGAGAAAAAAAGCTCATTGAGGAGATGAGGCTGGAACAATGGAAGGAAAGCTGGAATAAAATATTAACAGAACAGTAGTGGGGAATATTTCAACAGTTAAATCAAGTTCAGGAGAAATATATTGTTTTTTTTTAAAAGTAGCCAATAATGAGACACCATGGGTGAATAAAGAGATGAGGGAAAAATTGAAACTAAAGGGAAAGGTTTATACTAAGTACATAGACAATAAAGGACAAAAAAAGGAATATAAAGCGGTTAGGAAAGAAGTCAAAACAACAATTAGGAAGGCAAAGAGGAATTCCAAAATAACAAAAGGAAAATTAAGATTGGTTGCCACAAGGATCAGTACTTTCAACCTAGCTATTTACAATCTATATTAATGACTTAGATGAAGGAACCAAGTTCAAATTTGCTGACGATACAAAGCTAGGTAGGAAAGTAAGTTGTGAGGAGGACGCAAAGAGTCTGCAAAGGGATATAGACAGGTTAAGTGCGTGGGCAATAAGATGGCCGATGAAATATAATGTGTGTAAATGTGAGGTCATTCACTTTGGTAGGATGAATAGAAAAACAGAATATTTTTTAAATGGTGTTGAGAGAGATTTAGGTGTCCTTGTACAGGAAACACAAAGTTAGCATGCAGGTACAGCAAGCAATTAGGAAGGTAAATGGCATGTTGATCTTTATTGCAAGGGGGTTGGAATACAAGAGTAAGGAAGTCTTACTACAATTGTACAGCGCTTTGGTGAGACCACACCAGGAGGTATTGTGCACAGTTTTGTTCTTATGAGGAAGGACATACTACCCCAGTGGCTGCTGAGTCATTGAGTGTATTCAAGGCTGAGATAGAAAGATTTTTGGAATTGAACGATATGGGGATCGGGCAGGAAAGTGTTTAGGTCGAAGATCAGCCATGATATTGAAGTGCCATATGGCCTACTCCTGCTCCTAATTCTTGTGTCCTTATATCGCCACTAAGGGATGCACAAGATAAATTAACAGGTAATGGCAGTGAAATGGCAGAAATATTGATTAGTTACTTTTTCTCTGTTTTTACCAGAGAGAATAACCAGGTGGACAATAGAAGAGGTCAAAAAGGATATCAAGACATTTAAGACAGATTGGAGGGAGATCATTAATAGGCTAAACCAAATTGGAGAGGATAAAACCCCAGGTCCAGAGGCCTGGAGGACAGCTAAGGTTATTCTTATGTTCAAAAAGGGAGATAGAATAATTGCAGGGAACTGTGGACTCCTCTGTCTTGAAGGGGTTTGCAGCACTGTACAATGGATTACTTTGAAATGTAATGACTGTTACGTTGGGGAGCATAAGGCATTGAAACCAAAAAAAAAAGATGATGCAAAACTTGTATAAAACAAGATTAGAATATTGTGTCCAGTATTGACAGCCCTACTTTAGGAAGGGTGTCAAGACTATGGAGAGGGTGCAGAAGACTTTCATAAGATGAAAAACCAAGGATAAAAGGCTTTAGTTCTGAGTAAAGAATATAAAAAGGAGACATGATGGAGGTTTTCAAAATTATGCAGTGCTTTGATACGTTGGAGGGAAAAACTACTTTTACTGGTCAAGTCGGTAACCAGAGGCCATAAATATAATATCACCAAACAATTAAGAAAATGTTTAGGGGATGTGTTTTTAAATACAGATGATTGTTAGGGTATGAAATTTCCTACCAGACATAGTGGTGGAAGCTGAATCTATTAGAGCTTTTAAAGGAAAGTAGATAAATATTTAAGAAAGAGAACTTTAGAAGGGCAAGAAAGAGAAAAGTTGCATTTCATGTTCTCGCAGGGGAACAGGACTAAGGGATAGCTCTATCAGAGAGGTGGCACAGTTATGGGCAAAATGGCCATCTCCTGTGCCATATAATTACATGATTCTGACTTGATTTTATGTCTAGCAGGATCTCACAAATAGGAGCAAGATGAATGACCAGTTAACCTATTCTTGCTAGTATTGGTTGAAGGAGGAATGCTGAACCAGACACTGAACTTGCTGTGGGATCTTAAGCATCTCATCTGAAGTACAGTACCTCTGCCAATGTAGCACTTCCTCAGTACTGTATTGAGTGTCAACCTAGATTATGGCCTGGATTTATGGTCAGTGGTGAAGCGACTGCACTTGCCGCTGATCTTGAAGAAAGCTATACACAAAAATCTAGTGATCTATGGCATGAATATCACCTGTCCCGATGTTAGTTTGAATCTGGCGGCAAATCCAGCGAATCTCCAGCATCCAGCAACAGTGGATATCAACAAATAGGCTGAGCAGCCAGTCACATTGAAGAATTTTCACAGATAGCAAACCAGGGAGTAAAATGCACAGATTATAATTTACTTTTCATAAATATTAAAGCACGAAATAAAGATTTGGACATACACACAGGATTAAGATAGAAACTGAAATATCATTAACAAACTTTATTTAAAAAAAATAGGGAAATATTTGTCAGGAACTGCATTTCAGTGTGGCTTGAACTGATTGCTGGATCCAGGGAGTTCCACTGCGCAACCTGTGGAGAAATGTCGAATCACTGACAGCAACTTCTGGATTTCCACGTTTGTCTGCGCATGCGCTGACTCCAGAAGTTGCACTGACTCTGAGGTTTTAATGACTGCAAATGCTGACAGTTTCGCGGTCATTATCGCCACAAAAGCAGGGCCAATGTGTTTAAGTTCTGGAGCTCAACTTGGCACATCGAATTTGGACTGGCTCAGGAAGTAGCACAGTTGCCTCTGACGCATCTTGTGGAGACAGAAAGCAGCCTCTGATTTTGTATCTTTTTTTGGTTTTCCAGGTGATGTGTACTGAAACCCAACAGACATGAATCCACATTACTAATGTGGAGTTCTCAGTGACTTAGAGTTTCTGTTTACTTAATAAATGGAATTGAGGTACAGCTCAGCTATGATCTAATTGAACGGTGGAACTATCCGAGGGGCTAAATGGTCTAATTATGTCCTATGTCCCACTGCAATATCCCATTAACAGCAATAAAATGAATTGATAATTTATCTTTCTTCCTGCTGGCATTGGTTGAGTGAGAAATGTTGGCCAGGACACCAGGCAAACTCTGGAGGAAATTGAGGTAGATCTAGGAAAACGGCCTTGTTGGTTTAATGGCCTTTTGCTGTTCTTGAAAAATTCATATATTGCATTCTTAAGCGAGGCCAATGCTTGTACTGTAATGTGGGTCTGATTTATGAAGTTGCAAAAGGAAAAGCCAGGTCTGTGCTGCAAGGCTTTGCTATTTTTGTTGTCTGCCAGGTCACAACCACCATGAGTTCTGCTCCCAAGGCACTTAGGACCATCAGTTGCTCACTCCTCCTAGGTTGTTTATTCTGCACAGCTTATTTTAGGGACTTTCCATCATCTGAATCAGTAAAAGCGTCAGCATGATTCAGCCCATAATTATTTAGATTGAGTATCAGAACTTGAGACTATATTTAACCAGCATGTTCAATAACACAATGGAATTGAGTAGCTAATTTACCAGAGTTGCTAATTTACCAGAGTTACTAATTTCCATGTAATTCATAGAATCATAGAAATTTACAGCACGGAAGGAGGCCATTTCGGCCCATCATATCTGCGCCGACCAAGAGCTATCCAGCCGAATCCCACTTTCCAGCTCTTGGTCCGTAGCCCTGTAGGTTACGGCACTTTAAATGCACATCCAAGTATTTTTTAAATGTGGTGAGGCTTTCTGCCTCTACCACCCTTTCAGGCAGTGAGTTCTAGACCTCATATCTCTATACCTCCCCCCAATTACTTTAAATCTATGCTCCCTGGTTGTTGACCTCTTGCCAAGGGAAACAGATCCTTCCTATCCACTCCATCCAGGCCCTTCATAATTTTAGTTTTATAATTGAAATAGTTAGCTGCACTAACCCTTAAGAACTGGGAGAATATTATGTCTTTACCATACATAAGGTTGGCTATTTTCTTTCTGAATGCCATTGTCATTTACTATCTCTTGCCCCCCTCTCCCCTCCCAAGCAATCGCTCGTTCTGGGTTACAGTTACGCGGGCACTGGCTGCTGTCCGATATCTCATGCATGTGGCCACTCTTTGATGTGCGATGAGACTGAGTGCTTGCAGGATGTTTTGAGTATTGTGGCCAATTAAGGGACATCACAACTAAACCTGAACCTGTCCTCCCCCGACAGATCCTTTCTAATGGGGAGAAGGGGGTCATGTGGATGGTGATCAAGGAACTGTCAGCTGATCCACTAAGGCGAAAGGCCACTTGAGCAAGGTAGTAGAGTGACACGTAGAACAGTATCCCAAGCATGAGTCAGTGCCTTAAGAAGATAGAACACAAGAAATAGCAGGAGTAGGCAATATGGCCCCTCAAACCTACTCTGCCCTTCAATAAGAGCATTCTACTTCAACTCCACTTTTCCGTACTCCCCATATCCCTTGATTCCCTTTGTGTCCAAAAATCTATCGATCTCAGTCTTGAATCCACTTCGACTAGTTTTCTCTCATTCTATTTTCCCTTTCTTGATCAATTTCTTGATCCTCCTTTGCTGAATTCTAAAATCCTCCCAATCCTCAGGCTTACTACTCTTTTTGACAACTCTTCCTTTGATCCAATACTATTTTTAACTTCTCGGTTTGCCACGGCTGGACCACTTTTCCTGTGGAGTTTCTGTGGCCCCCAAACCTAGTTTGCTTTGTTTAGATTTAAGACCCTTGTTTCGAATTTAACTAAATCAGACCCTAGTTTCGGATTTAACTAAATCAGATCCTAGTTTCGGATTTAACTAACCAAAGGGGCCGCGAACTAGCAACTGAGTTGTCAGGACTGCTACATGTACTTTATTTTTAACATATCATTCTCCGGGCATCTCCAGTGCTGCCAATTGGGAATCATCACCCTAAGGAGCTTCACTATCCTATCTGCCAGTTGGAATGGCAATCCCATTTTGTTTATAAAGCTGTTCTTTAGTAGAAAATGCTGAAAGTTAAGTGTCCCAGCAATCTCCTGTTATAAGAAAAAAAAAATCTTTGTCCTCATTTATAAGGACATCAGAGAAGTAAGGAATGGAAATCAGACTTTAAAAAAATTCCATGGACATATAAAAATATACTTTTGCACTGAACATTAAGGAGAATTAAGTTCTGCAGGAGATAATATAGTAGGGCAAGGAATTGGAGAATACATGGAGATAAAGTGGAGTATTTTCCATATCCTGCTAATATATTTGAGGCTAAACAGATCTTGGTATGCAAAACTCATGATTCTCTATAATTAATGTTAATTTTGAGGGCATTTCATTGTACCTCTAACTGCTGATCCCATGTCAGCTGTACTGATTGATGTGAGAGCAAGCTTACTGCACTTGCTCTCATAGGAGCAACAATCTGATCTGCTTGGCTCACCTACAGTGCAGTCATGGTCCTGGTAGGGTTGTAGGAACACTGCTCTATTGATTTTCTTTTCCTTTCCCTGAGGAATGGTGATTCATGCAGAAGTAAAGTTGTACAAGTGCTGGCAGCCTTCCTGTGCACTACTCAAGTTGCATTGAGCCCAAGTTTCCACCCTCTGGGAAAGCGGCGCATCTTAATAAGGTGTGCCGACTTTCTGGAAGAAAAAGGGCGGCAAAAACTTACCTTGTGATTCTCTGGTCTCCTCAGGACGTCTTCGTGCTTGGCGTAGCGCAGCACAAGGGGTCAGGGGTGGAACCAGGTCCCGGCGCTGAAAACAGTGCCGGAACCTCTGCACATGTGCGCTAGAGTGTGCGCGCATGTGCAGTAGCTCCAGGCTCCCGAGGCTGCGTGGGAGGGGCCCGAATGGCTCACCGGGTGAAGATCGGATTGGACCTCCCTCCCGTTCAGCTCCCCTCCCTGCCCTCCTGATCAGCCTTCCCCCCCCCCCACTTCTCTTCCCCCGCCCTCCTGATCAGCCTTCCCCCCCCATCTCTTCCACCCCCCCCGTTCAGCCTTCCCCCCCTCTTCTCTCCCCCTTCCCCTCTTCTTTCCCCCATTCCCCTCTTCTCTTCCCCCCCCCCCACCCCCCGCCCCCGTCATTTGGCAGGACTCACCCGGCATCTCGCTGGGAACGGGTCCCGCCCGAAGTGGCGGCGGCCCGATCATTCTCTTCCCCCTCCCTCCCTCCTCCCTCCCTCCCTCCTCTCCCTCCTCTCTCTCCCTCCCCTCATCTCCCTCCCTCCCTCCCCCCCTCCTCTTCCTCCCTCTCTCCCCCCTCCTTCCCTTCCCTCCCTCCCTCCTCTCTCTCCCTCCCTTCCTCTCCCTCCCTCCCTCCCCCTCCTCTTCCTTCCTCCCTCCCCTTCCCTCCTCTCTCTCCCTCCCTTCCTCTCCTTCTCTCCCCCCTCCTCTCCCTCCCTCCCTCCCTCCCTCCCTCCCCCCCTCCTCTCCCTCCCTCCCTCCTCTCTCCCTCCCCCCCTCCTCTCCCTCCCTCCCTTCCTCACCCCTCCTCTCCTTCCCTCCCTCCCTCCCCCCTCCTCCCTCCTTCCCTTCCCTCCTCTCCCTCCCTTCCTCTGCCTTCCTCTCCCTCCCTCCTCTGCCTCCCTCCCTTCCTCCTCTCTCCCTCCTCTCTCTCCCTCCCTCCCCCCACCCCCACCCCTTGCTGTCAGAAACACAGACAGAGAGACACCGGGGGGGCTCCCGATGCTGCAGTAGGTGAGTAGAAATATTGTTTTATTTACTGATTTTTAAAAACATTTTTAAAATATTTTAAATTTTTTTGGGGATTTATTTATTGATTTATTAATCATTTATTATTGATGATGGCTCTTTATTTGTAAAAGTGAAGTGTTTAATGTTTGTAAACTTCCCTCCCCACCCCCCCCCCACCCCCCATCTCTCGTTCCCTACGCCTGATTTCTAAGTGTAGACAAGGATTTTCTGAGCGTACAAAAATCTACACTTACTCCATTTTAAGTTAGTTTGGAGTAAGTTTTTGCTGTCTAAACTTGCAAAACAGGTGTAAGTGGCTGGACATGCCCCCTTTTGAAAAAATATCTGTTCTAAAATAAAACTATTTTAAACTAACTGACTAGAACTGGAGCAAACTAAATGCCGAGGATTGCAATTTCTAAGATGCTCCATTCTAAAAAAATAGGAGCAACTCAGGCCAAAACTTGAGCCCTATGTGTGACACTAGAAGATGAGGGGGTGAGCAGGATATTTTATCGGGAAGGTGTCGGTATTACGCCCGAGCGTGCTCTCTTGCTCTTGCCCAACATCCATCGGCTGACGGGCCACGAGTCAAATTGGACACCATCTGGGTCTTTGTTGCTCGGTCGCACATTTAATGCCAAATCATTGGGAAGCATCAAAATGAATTACAGTTGACTGAATTACAGTAAAGCAGTGATTTTGAAGGAGATACCCTCATATAAATGCAGTCAAACTAATGTCTTTTAACGGTCAGCCTATGGAGTACTCACCCATGCCGTTTCACAGAATTGTTTTTTTGGCGCTGTTATATTTATAACTTAGTTCAGTATGTATGAAAGTGTTGTGTTAGCTTGGCTGTTTAGAGTTTTGTGCCTTGAAATCATGGTATTTAGTGTACAAGGGCTTAGTGCATTCATACGAAATTGCTTCTGTACCTTGGGTTTTAATCAGCAGGCAATTGAATTCCATGCGAGTGTTTGTGTGTTGATGTTCAAATAGACAAGTTTCAAGTCATTGGTTTCAAAATGCAACTCTGGCGAAAAGTCAGTTAGCAGCACTGAAGGAGGCCATTCGGCCATCGTGCCTTTGCCTGCTCTTTGAAAGAGCTACCCAATTTAGCTCTACACCCCAGATGTTTTCCCATAATGCTGTAAATGAGTCCTCTTCAAGTACATGTCCAATTGCTTTTTTGAAAGTTCCTATAGAATCTGCTTCCACCATCCTTTCAGGTAGTGCGTGTGAAATTTTTTTTTTCTCATTTCCCCTCTAGTTCTTTTGCCAATTATTTTAAATCTATGTCCTCTGGTTACCGACCCACTTGTCAGAGGAAACCGTTTCTCCCTACTTCTCTATCAAAACCCCTCATAGTTTGAATACCTCTAATAAATCTCCCCTTAACCTTCTCTGCTCTAAGGAGAACAATCCCAGCTTCTCCAGTCTCTCCACATAACTGAAGTCCTCCATCACTGGTATCATAGCAAAATTACGCCACAGAAAGAGGCAGTCAAGTACTTTTTAATAGTGATGAGGGTTTCTGCCTTTCTCACCCTTTCAGGCAGTGAGTTCCAGACTCCCACGACCCTCCAGGTGAACAAATGTTTCCTTATCTCCTCTCTAATCCTTTAACCAACTACTTTAAATCTATGCTCCCTGGTTATTGACCCCTCTGTTAAGGGAAATAGGTCCTCTGTATCCATTCTATCTACGCCCTTCATAATTTTATACACCTCAATTAAATCTCCCCTCAGCCTCCTCTGTTCAAAGGAAAACAACCCCAGCCTATCCAATCTTACAATATCCTCGTAAATCTCTTCTGCACCCTTTCTAGTGCAATCACATCTTTCCTGTTATGCGGTGACCAGAACTGCATGCAGTACAAGCTGTGACCTAACTAGTGTTGTATCCAGTTCTAGCAAAATTTCCCTGCTCTTGTATTCTATGCCTCGGTTAATATTACCGGTTAGCATTCCGGTAAACATCCTCTGTTGTCGTCGTCATCATAGGCAGTCCCTCGAAATTGAGGAAGACTTGCTTCCATTCTAAAAATGAGTTCTTAGGTGACTGAACAGTCCAATACGGGAATTACAGTCTCTGTCACAGGTGGGACAGATAGTCATTGAGGGTAAGGGAGGGTGGGACTGGTTTGCCACACGCTCCTTCCGCTGCCTGCGCTTGATTTCTGCATGCTCTCGGCGATGAGACTCGAGGTGCTCAGTGCCCTCCCGTAAGCACTTCCTCCACTTAGGAAGGTCTTTGGCCAGGGACTCCAGGTGTCGGTGAGGATGTTGCATATTATCACTGTATCTTCCTGATAAACCTCCTCTGTATCCTCTCCAAGGCTTTAACATAATTCCTAAAGTACTGTGCCCAGAATAGTACACAATACTCCTTGTTTGTGTTTCCAGTACCCCCATTTACAAAGCCAAGCATCACATATGCTTTATTAACCATCTTATGAACGTGCCCTATCATCTTGAAAGATTTGTGAATATGTATCCCCAGGTCCCTCTTGCTCTTCACCCCTCTCAAAAAAAAAGTACCATTTAGATTATACTGTATGTTTTTCCTCCAAAAGTGCATCACTTCACATTTATCCGCATTAAATTGCATCTGCCATCTATGTCTGCCCATTTCACCGTCTATCTAAGTCCTCCTGAAGTCTGCTACTATCCTGCTCACAATTTACTACTTTGTCAAGATTTGAAAGTGTACTCCCTTTTCCCAAATTCACTTTCCCTTTCTGAAATCCTGTGAGTAATTGGACAGTGTGGCGTGGTACTGAGTCCTACAGGTTAGGAAGGTGCCAGGTTCCATTCCTGGTCTCTGCTTTGTTGGCTAATCTTGCAGGTTTAGGGCAAAAAAGTGGGATATACAATGAATCAGTGTTCCCGTTATTTTTCGGGGGTGCGCGGCCCCTTTAAGGGGATGCGTGGCCCATTAAATTCCTGGGCACATGCGTTTTTTCCTGCATAACTGCCGGTGCGCAGGCTGAATGGGAGCTCCAGACAGATGCAGTGCCTTAGCTGGAACATTGCAATGAATATTGCAGTCCACTCTCAATCATCACTTTATTCACCAATAACCTGCTCACCGATGCTCAGTTTGGGTTCTGACAGCCCCACTTGGCTCCAATCCTCATTACAGCCTTGGTCCAAACATGGACAAAAGAGCTGAATTCTGAGAGGTGAGGTGAGAGTGACTGCTCTCGACATCAAGGCAGCATTTGACCGAGTATGGCATCAAGGAGCCCAAGTAAAACTGAATCAATGGGAATCAGGGGGGAAACTCTCCACTGGATGGAGTCATACTGAGTACAAAGGAAGATGGTTGCAGTTGTTGGAGGTCAATCATCTCAGCCCCAGGCCATTGCTGTAGGAGTTCCTCAGGGCAGTGTCCTAGGCCCAACCATCTTCAGCTGCTTCATCAATGACCTTCCCTCCATCATCAGGTTAGTTCCATTTGCAACTCCTCAGATAATGAAGTAGTCCATGCCCAAATGCAGCAAGACCTGAATGACATTCAGGCTTGGGCTGATAAGTGGCAAGTAACATTTGAGCCACATAAGTGCCAAGCAATGACTATCTCCAACAAGCGAGAGTCAACCACAGCCCCATGAC
Source organism: Pristiophorus japonicus (assembly GCF_044704955.1). Taxonomy (NCBI): domain Eukaryota; kingdom Metazoa; phylum Chordata; class Chondrichthyes; family Pristiophoridae; genus Pristiophorus; species Pristiophorus japonicus. Next base: position 478,683,061 of record NC_091977.1, on the reverse strand, counting down.
ATTCAACGGCATTACCATCGCCGAATCCCCCACCTTCAACATCCTGGGGGTCACCACTAACCAGAAACTTAACTGGAGCAGCCACATAAATACTGTGGCAACAAGAGCTGTTCTGCGGCGAGTGTCTCGTCTCCTGACTCCCCAAAGCCTTTCCATCATCTATAAGGCACAAGTTAAGAGTGTGATGGAACACTCTCTCTGGATGAGTGCAGCTCTAACATTCGAAGCTCGACACCATCCAGGACAACACAACCCACTTGATTGGTACCCCATCCACTACCTTAAACATTCACTCCCTCCACCACCGACACACCGTAGCTGCAGTGTGTACCATCTACAAGGTGCACTGCAGCAACTCACCAAGGCTTCTTCGGCAACATCTCCCAAACCCGCGACCTCTACCATTTAGAAGGAACCACCTAGAAGGACAAGGGCAGCAAGCGTAAGGGAACGCTATCACCTCAAAGTTCCCCTCCAAGTTGCGTACCATCCTGAATTGGAAAAGTATTGCCGTTTTTTCATTGTCGCTGGGTCAAAACCCTGAAACTCCCTCCGTAACAGCACTGTAGGAGAACCTTCACTACACGGACTGCAGTGGTTCAAGATGGGAACGCACCACGACCTTCTCCATGGCCATTAGGAATGGACAATAAATGCTGGCCTTGCCAGCGACGCCCACAACCCATTAATTAATTTTTTTTAAAGATAGGTTAGGGGCAGTAAGAGCTGAAGTCCACAGAAGGCGGAGAGTGGAAAGGCTTTACAATGTGCTGACCACACTTTACTTAAAGTATCGCGTTCATTTTTAGTCACCATACTACAGAAAATGATGCAGAAAAGATGAGTGTAAAGGATATTAAAATGTGGTAATTGTTTATAACTGAATGGCTTGCCAGTTAGTCTACTGTAGAGGACATTAGGGGTCAACTGCATAGTATAGGATTGGAATTGAATCTGGGCCAGACTAAGTAGCGGGTCGCAGGTTCCCTTCTCTGAAGGATATTAATGAACTAATGGGTCACTTTTTTTTATGCCAGCCCTCAAATTACCAAATTTATTGAATTAAATTTAGCAACTTTTCATGGAGGGATTTGAACTCAGGACTCCTGGTTTTCCACCCCAGGCCAGTACCACTACAACTATTATAGCATGCGTGTGATGAAGAATGTTTGGAGAAGCTTAACATTATAGTTTAAAGTGATGGACTTCATTGGGGTGTATATAAAATACTAAATGGTATAGAAAAGAGAAACTAATATTATTTCAAATTGTGTCCAAAATGTAGGGCTAGAGAACATGAATGTAAATTGGTGCAAATTATATATTGGAGAAAAATTGCTCCACGTATTCAAGATAATTAAAGGATTGGATGTTCTGAGCGAGGTAATGGGGTTATTCAAAATACAGTTGGATAACGGAGTGTTTATTTGCAACAGCATTTTTGGTCCTTCTCTGCATGGGGCCTTGGACCCGGCCCCCTTTTTGCGCATGAACACCTTGGCTCCGCCCCCTTTTTGTGTATGCGATCACGAACCGGTCGCACATGTGCAGTGCGACCTACGAGGAAACCGGAAGTGGAGACAAACGAGTAGAGCTCATTGCCGCTGGAAATGCTTCCAGCGCTTTTGGATTATCGCTTGCACTTTTGCCTAAAATATCACTGCGATTATCTACACAAACAATTTCGTGGCCTTCTATAGGAGAGAAAAAAAATCTGAGGTGGGAGCGAGAGAGAGACCGGGGGGAGAGAGCAAGAGAGGCCGACCAGGGGGAGAGAGCGAGAGAGACCGACCGGGGGGAGAGAGAGAGAGAGAGACCAACCGGGGGGAGAGAGCGAGAGAGAGAGATACCGGGGGGAGAGAGAGAGATACCGGGGGGAGAGAGCGAGAGAGATACCGGGGGGAGAGAGCGAGAGAGATACCGGGGGGAGAGAGCGAGAGAGAGAGAGAGATACCGGGGGGAGAGAGCGAGAGAGAGAGAGAGACCGGGGGGAGAGAGCGAGAAAGAGAGAGAGAGACCGGGGGGAGAGAGCGAGAGAGAGAGAGAGACCGGGGGGAGAGAGCGAGAGCGACCGGGGGGAGAGAGCGAGAGAGAGAGCGACCGGGGGGAGAGAGCGAGAGAGAGAGAGACCGGGGGGAGAGACCGGGGGGAGAGAGCGAGAGAGGCCGACCGGGGGGAGAGAGCGAGAGCGAGAGAGGCCGACCGGGGGGAGAGAGCGAGAGCGAGAGAGGCCGACCGGTGGGAGAGAGCGAGAGAGAGAGAGAGGCCGACCGGGGGGAGAGAGCGAGAGAGAGAGAGAGGCCGACCGGGGGGAGAGAGCGAGAGAGGCTGACCGGGGGGGAGAGCGAGAGAGAGAGAGACCGGGGGGAGAGAGAGCGAGAGAGAAAGGGAGAGACCGGGAGGAGAGCGAGAGAGCGAGAGAGCGAGAGAGAAAGGGAGAGACCGGGAGGAGAGCGAGAGAGCGAGAGAGAGTGAGACCGGGGGGAAGAGAGCGAGAGAGAGTGAGACCGGGGGGGGAGAGCGAGAGAGGCCGACCGGGGGGAGAGAGTGAGAGAGAGAGACCGACCGGGGCGAGCGAGAGAGAGAGAGAGAGAGACCGGGAGGAGAGAGAGAGAGACCGGGGGGAGAGAGAGAGAGAGAGAGAGAGACCGGGGGGAGAGAGAGAGAGAGACCGACCGGGGGGAGTGAGAGAGAGACCGACCGGGGGG